>NC_038250.2:10605995-10905995 GCF_000004515.6 Glycine max
AATAGAGTATGTGAAGTGAGATTCTTTTGTGGAGCTGCTAAGCCGATGTGATGACGTTGGGATTATTTTGGGAGAGAGTTGTGTTTTGTTAATCAACTCCTCCATAGTTGGTTCTATAATTCTTTTCGAATTGAGGATGTAAATCACAGATTTAATTATATGTATGAACTAATTTACTTTTCGTTATATGAATGATGTGTACCAAGTTAATATATATATATATATATATATATATATATATATATATATATTCATTTAAGTAATTGTGCGTTGTTTGGTGAATGTATATCACAAAAAATTTACGTGATTTAGGGTAGTGATATTGTAGCGACAAGGTGGGTTGTTACACCTTTCATCCAGCCTGATCGTGAAATCTCCAGCGGGTTGAACCTCTCTCAGGTTTATTGTCTCCTGGACCAAGAAATGTGTGTCGCGTCGGTTGAACTCAAGAGTAGTTTGAGTGTTTTCCTTTCTATGTGCGTCTTCGATGGTCTTGTTTAGTATTTTCATACAAACTTTGCCAGATGTAAGCATTGTTGCAGTTTTTCTCCTTCTTTCATTGAACAATGCATTACACCTTACATATGTTGATTTTACTAACGCACCTATTGGCAGATTTCTTGATTTCTTCAGTATCGAATTAATCAACTCAGCAAAATTAGTGGTCATGTGCCCCTATCGTTGGCCACCATTCCATGTGACAGTCCATTTTTCTCGCAGAATCTTGTTGAGCCAATTAATTGCTCAATCGACATATGTTTCCTCCCTTAAATTATTGTAGTAGTAATTGAATGTAGGCTTCGTCCTTGCATATGTTGAGTAGTTATAAACATACAATTTCAATATAGTGAATAATACAAAATGAAGTGATATTTTATATGAAGAGAAAAAAGTTTGGCACTCACCCATATTGATAATTAATTTTTTTATGGGATTATTCTTGTACCTCTTCATGTAATTTTATGCTATGTGTCGAATACAAAACACATGCATAGAATTATGTGTCGTCCATGCACTATCACGTCTTGAGTAGGCACTTTTGATTGACTTGTGCCTCTCTAAAATCAAACACACACCATGTTATGGGGTGACATGGCTTTTTAAATTTTGGGGGAAGAAAAGTCATGCTCCCGTTGATTCACTCTCAACAACAACAAAGGCTATTGGAAGGATTTTATTGTTGTCATCTTGTGCAATTGGCATAAGGAGGGTCCCCTTGTACTTATCGTACAACTGTGTTCTATTGACTTGAACTATGGGCTTACAATATTTAAACTCATTGATAATGGTTTGAAACTCCAAAAAAGATGATGGAACATGACAAAACCCTCTACTGCTTGACGTTCTTGTTATGGCATTGGCAGTGTTTCCTTCTCCATGACCATACTAGGAAGAAATTGCTGGATAGCTTGCAACAATCTCGGTAAATTGTTGTACGATCTTTCCCAGTTGTCGTAGATGTTTTCAATAGCCTTTTGCTTTGCGGTACGTGTTGGTGTATCGTTCAGTGCTTTTGATATGTGCTATCAAGGCTAGCACTAAAGTTGACGAATCATTTTCAATCAAGTTATGAATTCTTTTACTGATGAGTTATTTCCCACTGCTTACTTACAAGGATGTATGATGCCCTGCACCTCCAAGCACAACTATCGTCATCATAAATGACAATTAATTTTGTTGGGTTCGATAGTTATGCCTTATAGTTAGCTCTTTTGCTCACATGATACTGCTGTAAAGCATGTTGAACTTCTTGGTTTTTCAGGAAACACATCCCTTCAATGAGAGTCCCCACCAGATGTTGGACTTCTTTGCGATCCAAGTTATGGCCATATTCAGAATCTTGAAAATTGGATTCTTCAAAATTTTGCATGTGTGGTGGTATGTAGTATAGTGGTACAATGTGATTGGTGGAACAAGCTCGATTTCTTCCTCATCATCTTCCTCCTAGGGTTGATTGTGTTGATCTTCATCTTCGTCCTTACTAAAGGGACCGAGTTCTTCGTTAGGTAAGCCTGGCTCTATTGTAAACTCAAGCTTGTTTGGTCGGGTTGATGAGGAAGGCTTTATTGCAAGGGTACTCAAGTACGAGTAAGGTTGATCCTCAGTAGCATCAAATGTTTGAGTCAAAAAAATTGGTGGAAAATGGTGCAAAAAGAAGTTGGGTAAAAGAAGACGTGTTTGGTTTAACTATATTTTGTTCTGGCTGGGTTAAAGCAAAAGTGTCTTGCGTTGCATCAGATGTGTGTGAATAATGGGATTAAGGATAATATTGTGGTTGATGAGGTACTGGTTCGGGGTTCAGGGTTCAGGGTAGGAAATGTATTGCACTTGATGTTTGCATAAAATTCATAGCATTGAAGAATCTTAGTATGACCAATAAAAAAAATCATACCTTTCACGTCTCTGTTGTCAACAAGTTGGACTGCTACAAATTTCAGCATCCCGCGCCCTATTAATTGTGGGTATTGGAATGAAATATTGTATACTTGGTCCAATGGTTGAAGACGAAACCTTTCGTGGATTTTTCTTTTCAAGGTTTCAAGTGTGAGGCCTCGCTTTGTTTGAAAGAACAATGGGTGGGGCTTTGAAATGTATCCCCTTCATCTGTTTTGATTATTTGACCATCATAGTGCACTAACCATTTGACAGATAAGGAACATATGTTATGTAATAGACAAAGAATAGTGAAACAAATGTGACAAAGGATTTGTGTTTGCAAACTTAGAAGAAAGTAATAAAGGAAGGAAGTTTTCTATGGATGTGTTAAATGAAGGTGGATATGAGTTCTATATATAGGGGTTAGGGTTAAGGCATTACAACCAAAGGTTAGGGTTAGGGTTTCGAGCATTGGATTCCCTGACGTAAATAGATGAGGGTCTGAAGCATTGGATTTCCTGACATGAATAAATGAGGGTCTGAAATAAATTGGACTTGTGAGTGAGAGAGAAAAAAAAAGAAAACAAGTAACATTAGAGAAAAGAAGTTTTGTCTCCTCTTAAGTGTAGGGTTCGAGGTTAGAGTTAAGGGTTTACAACCTAAGTTTAGGGTTAGGGTTTTGAGCATTGGATTCCCTGACGTGAATAGATGTGAGTCTGAAGCATTGGATTCCCTGACATGAATAGATGAGGGTCTGAAGTATTGGATTCCCTAACATGAATAGATTGAACCTGTGAGTGAGAGTAAAAAAAAGAAAACAAGTAACAAGAAAAAATTACTAAGACTTGAAGATTTCAATCCATGATAGCAACTTTGGACACTTACTTTGTTATTTGTATAAGGTTTTTTGATTAAAATAATGTTTCATTCTCATAGTTTTCATGTTAGTAAAGACATAAGACAACTTTTAGGTATGGATTCGGCCCTAAAATGCATGAACGAAGTGGCCAAAAACAAGGAAAAGTTACTAAGACTTTAAGATTTCAATCCATGAGAGCAACTTTTGGCAATTAGATTGTTATTTGCATGAGGTGTTTTGGTTAAAGTAATGCTTCACTCTCATAGTTTTCATGTCAATAAAGTCATTAAAATAACTTTTGAGTCTCGATCCGGCCCTCAAATGCATTCAACAATTAGGCCAAAAAACAAGAAAAAATTAGTAACACTTTAATATTTGAGTCCATGATGGCAAGTTTGGGCACTTAGATTTTTATTTGTATCAACTATTTTTGTTAAAATAATGTTACATTCTCATAGTTTTCATGTCAATAAAGTCATTAAGACAACTTTTGGGTCTCGATTCAACCCTCAAATGCATTCAAGAATTAGGGCAAAAAGAAGAAAAAATTACTAACACTTGAACATTTCAATCAATACTTCAAACTTTTGGCATTAAAACACATGACAACAACTCAAAAACACAACAATGAAAAACACACATATGAGTCCTACAAATCATTAAATAATAACATAGAAATCAAATAAATTAGGAGTAGGAGGGTTCTTTAAAACTCGATTCAAGGTTTATTGCTTCATTGAGGTATTCATCCAAACCCTCCAAATTGAAAGAGATGGCAGGAATTGGTGGTGGATGTGCACATGTTTATGTGGGCTAGTCTGTGGTGGTAATATATACCTCCAGACATGTGAGCTTAGAGATGCCTGTGAACATGGAAAACATAGTCATTACATCCTCTTCATCGTGCAACATTCAACCAAGGGTTGAGCGCTAGCCGTCATATTCACTTGCAAATAGGTAAACAAAATATTTTCACTCAAACAAAGTCCATTTTTTTGTAATGTATTTGTCACTAACATACATTTCACTAGATGGAGGGGTAGAGGCCTATGATTTTCTAGAACCCCAAGTGGTGATGTCATAGGCTATAGGTCAATATTCGACAACATGCGTAACGAGAAGGTTGAATCCTTTGTTTATTTATTTATTCAAATGTTAATTTCATTGTTTTTAAAATTACTAACACAAATTAATTTTTCAGTTCCATTGGATACCTTACAGAGGATTTGAGTAATTTTTTTTCCAAAAAATGCATACAAGGATTCCAAAATATGGAGTGCTTATGTAACTTTAATCTGTTTTCCAGTGGTAGTATAGCATTAGACTGACGAGGTGATGCTCCAGACTTTGTCAAGACATACCAAATCTACCACATAATCTTGACAAAGTCCATCATACTGACATGAGAGGACATAGTGACACAAATTGGGCAGAGGAACATCAACGATGGATTAATTGGTACTAAGCAAATTCTAGAAAAGATTGAACATATGAGCCACTACATTAATTGGTACTAAGCAAATTCAAAAATTTTCCTAACACGGTTTGGAACTTATCCAAATGTTGCTGCCACATCTCATTTAGCTCCAGACATGGAAACTAAACAACTTCTTCCACAACAAAGTTCAACAGTGGTTTCCATCATGCATAATGAAGGACTAATTAGAAATACAACAAATATTCAATTTACGTCTCGAAGAACTCACATGACGCTTCTTCTTTAAATCCTGGATGGGTGATCACTTGTAGGGATGACATAATGTTAATCCATGTTCCACACGACCAAGGTAGAATAAAAAATAAGAAATGTATTTCTTTTTTTTTTTTTTATATAATAGTTTCTCATTCGTTCATAAATTCACTCGACCACTTGTTAGTCTTGCTACATGACACATGTCTAGGGTGAAGTTGAAGCAGACACGATCAAGTAAAGTCGACTTCACAAGTGATTCAACATACCATATATATGGATGGGAATAAAAAAGGAGAGAAGGGTCTCACCCAAGTGGCTCTCGCAAGGTAACGACTTCAAACTCAAAAAAAGAATGTTCTTCTCCAAGGCACGAGTCAAAGAAAATGTTGTATTGTATGTATTGCAAGACCCGTCGATAAGCTAAGGCTATGACATGAAGGAAGGCTAGAAGAACTTTGACTGACTGCAATTCATTCCAAGCACATGTACAAGAATTGGGTTAACAAAAGGGGCTCAAACTACAAGGATTTGATACCTGGCTTCTCTTGGTATGATAAGTTGGTTGTTTCCTAAATTTTGGTTTCTTCATTGTTAGTTTCAGGAACAATGAAATGAACATAATACATTTTCTCTTAGTTTTTTTTGTTAATTCTGACACACGTTTATGGAGGAATGGTAGGTGAATCACCATACATAGATAAGTAGACGAAACTGGCTTCCCCTAATTGATAGATGTAATAGTTCCACGAATTAGTAACAGAAGAGAACACCCAACTAAACCTTAGTTTGCTACATCTTATATCCAAGTTCCGAATTCAGATCCACCAATCGAAAGAAGGCGGTAGACACAAAATGACTCAAAGAATTACATAGAAAAGAACCAGGCCACTGGAGTAGAAATTGGAAAGAAAATGGCATTGAGAAAAGATCCAAGAGGAAGTAGGTTTGCGGTGAGCCCCGCCTAGTGAAGACGACCAACGTATGGTAGTGCCAGTTCTTTGACATGCCCAGGTTATCCCTTATGACTAAGTGACGAAAGCTTGAACTCGAGTGAAATCTTGTCCGAGTTTAGAAAAAAGTGGAACGAGAAAACGTACTTTTTATTCCGGAACACTAGTTCCTTGGGCTTAGGGATCTAGTCCCAGTCCCACTTCAAGCATGTCCTCTTTGCTTTCTAGGAGATTGAGTTGGAGTTTCATTCGCCAGTTAGATTCCTTCTGAAAAGAAGGCAGTTGGAAAGCTCGGGATCTATACAGTTGAATAGATAGACACGAAAGCGACATGTTCAATCTTTCATTAAAAGGTCTTTGGATAGGGTAAGTTAGATCTTTTCATGCTTATGAGTAAGGGACGGTCTCTTTTACACTTGTGAATATGGTGAAGGTCCTAGGATACATCTTTTCTTTTCAACAAGCCTTGCAACCAGTCTTCTCTTTCATTCTGATGTAGCAGATAAACTTTAGAGTCTTGTGAACAAGGAAGCTGACAATATCAACTTCCTTACTTACGATATAATAAACTTATACACCATCTACAGGCTTTAAAGAAGAAGCACCTACCTATAGGAGGGGCTGGTTCACGGTAATGAATGGTGGTATTGGTCGGGGAAAGCACAACACTCGTTCCCACAGCTAAATAAGGAAGATGCACAGAAAGAGCTTCTATTGCTATTGAATCCCCTTCTAATATCAGTGCTACAGAACCAGTAGCAAGACGCAAGGTTTAGAATCCACTAAGGGAAGGGAAAGCTGACAAGGATGGGAATGAGGATGGCATAAAATCATCTATCATTTCCGCTTGAATAAGCCTTGCTATAGAATCAGATGTGAGGGAGGAAGCATCCAATTGAAATTCAAAGGCATATCCCTTTTATAAGGAACTTTTTGCCCCCAATCCCTTCACTATTTAGTAGATAGAGTCAGACTTTCTTCATAAGGAATCAGACTAAGAGGATTTCAATTCCATTTCCAGTGAGCAGATCCAATAAGACAGTAGACTTTCATGCTCTTTCTATTTATTTACAATAACTGAGAGTCACTCAATTGAGTAGGCACGTATAGGGCAATGCCTTCTACTTTTTTCGAAAATAGGAAAAGACCAGTCCTTCTACATCTCAAGGGCATGCCCTATAGACCTAGTCTATTGGCTATAGCTACAGCTATGACTGACCAATAAATTGAAATCTCTAACTAAAAAAAAAGTCCCAGGGCTTATTCCCTTTTCAAGGTCTTGTAGCTAGACTGATCCAGTCATCTATATCTCGTTTCGCCCCTTTGGCTCTCTTGCTTAGTATCCCAGTCCAAGATCTTATTGAAAGATAAAGCCACAACTTCTTCAAATTCAATAGCAAAGGATATTCACTCGGCTACTCCATCTTCTCTCTTTCACTCCTTCAAGGCCTCTTTCAAGCTAAGAAGACTCCTTTCAAGGTTATCCTTATTCTTATCTATAGATCGGTGTTGTTCACTTCTCTGTCAAAAGTGTGTATTCTTTTATTGTAGCTAATTACAAATCTCAATCAGTCTTGTTTGTACACCAATCCCAATGGCAAATTCAGCTCTTAAGCCTGGAACTTAATCAAAAAGAAATTCTCTTTTGACTCTCCCCGACCAATCTTTACATTAGTGGGCAGACACCGCCCCAATCCTAAAATAGGAATGAATCTTTCAATTGCAGTCAACCACAAGATAAAGAAAGCAATTGAAGCAAGCATTAGTAGTATCCCCCTTCCTTTGTTGTGGGTCCCCCTCCCTTAATTATTTATTTAGAATACCTCTTTGGCTATCAACTCTAAGAGTAAAGTGGTGGTAAGATATGGAGGTTTTTATCTAGAGCTTTGAACTGACTGACCTATGATCATTTTGGGGGATTTATATAAATAGTTGGTGCGCTTGTTTGCTTCCAATCCTGATGTGAAGTCCTTACTCGCAATCCTAGGTAAGGTGTGGGTTTAGTATTCCAAGTAAAGGTTACGAAGTAAATGGACTGATTTTGATGGACTGACTTTCTCGCCTTTTCTCAGTAACCTCTATCTCACTTATTGACCTATAATCTGAGGTTACACCAGTCAGCTTACTTAAACCTATAGTGGAAACACCTTATTCCACTACGTATTTGTCTGTCTGTTTAAAGTTAAAGAAAGAAATTGCTTAGATAAAAGAGTCAATCTTTCTTATTGTTTTTTCAAGTAGTTTGCTTGGATCGAATAAGCCACACCTAATAAAGCTTAGCCCTGTGTAGGCCGAAATGGTCTCGCGAAGCCGGTCACCATACGCCTATGATCCTATCTGACTATTAAGGACTTTGATCTTCTTTTGTTCAATTATGCGTGCTTTGCTTAACACATGCAATTCTTCTTTTTCCTTTAGCTGTTTCATTAAGGAGACTTGGAAACCATCGTTGACATTTAGGTGAGAATAGAGTGAGGGTGATAAGCTAAAGCCTATCATTCTATTATAAAAAAATTTTCATTAGCCGGTAAAAAGGATAGAGTAAAAAAGGGGAGAAACCTCTCAACCAGTGGGTTGGTGCCAGACACATCCATCTTATTTTCATATACATTCTCGTCTTACTTACCTTCTGCATTGGCTGATAAAGATTGTAATCCCGAATGAATGGAACTTTCGCCACTTTCCCAACCAGAATAGAATGCAGCTCGATCCGACTGAAAACCTTGAATATGATACTAATGCCTTTATTGGTTGGGCCTTTGCCTTTGATGCCTCACCACTTTCAGATTAAAGTGCTAGTTTTCTTAAAATGTCGATCCAGAAAGATAGAGCATCTTTCCCCCAACCCGGATAAGAGTAAGAAGTAAGGCCTGTGTCTATGTCTATCCATCTTATAATTTGAATCCAAGCTATACCTACAAGCCTATTTTTGTCTTGTTTAGTCGGTGAAAAAAGGACTTCCCCAAGGCGGATGCGATATCGGACCTTGTAAGCAAAGTCTTCGACCCTGGTTGTTCTTATCCGATAGGGCGGGCAACTCAAACTAGGGAAATGGCAGGCAACCACGAAGTTGAGGCATGGATTTATTCTTGCTTCGGGACCAGCTCCTTGAACCTAGCTTCGACATATAACTTTTCCAATTGCAAAAGGTAGTCGAGCCTAGCTTTTAATAGATCCCATTGCTTATCTTGTGCAATTTCGAATAAGATAGAGTTACAGGTTCCGAAGCCAGTCTATGCAGGAATCAGACAGGAAACAATCAAGAAGCTGCCTGTCAGGTAACAGATAGGATACTCTGCCAGGCCAGTCTTCTATTCCAATAGCTATTAGTAGACAGAATCCAGTCAAAGTAAGCTTGATTTTAGTATGAATCTTTCATATGTGAGTTAGTATTCCATACCCAATTCTCTCACATGATTGAGACTATCCTACTCCCCTTGGTCAACTATTTGAGTATAAAGAACCAAAACAAGAAATCAGGGTGGTGGGTTAGGATAGACTTTCTAGTTACCTTTTTGATCTAGCTTTGCTTGTTGAACTGTGCTACCAATTCTTGATCTAGGAATAACAGAAGAAAATTCAGGTTACTATCTCGCTTTGAGTGCTACCTAAGTAACTTTTAAGGTACTCAAAGAAGAGTGGAAAGATTCCTAGAAAGTAAACTCCCTCCGATTTCATATAGCAAGAAAGAAAGATGAATTCTATCTGACTATTGTCTCTTATTAAGCTATATAGGTTATGAAAAACCAGCGCCCAAAGGTGCTTAATTAAAGCCGGTCAACGTCTGGTGGAGTAGGAAGCTATAACTTACTGAAAAAGGCCTCATTTGCTCAGAAAATGGATAGTCTTCCTATCATAGTTGGACAGCTTATCAAAGGGTTTCTTCAAAGAATGCTTTCAAGCTAGGAATTTAAGCACAGATAGCTTTATTTGACAATTAGTCGGAAGTCGAGTATGCATATTTAACATAAACTAAGGTGCTGGGTAGATCGTAGATTGCCGGGTATGAATTAGATTCTAAGTCTGAGAATGCCCATGAAGAGGGTCTTATTACAGAATATGTTGTTTTGAAACTAGCCCTAGACAGATCATTGCTAAGAAGAGAGCAGAGAAAGCTTTTCTTGCTAATCAGGTGCTATCATTGTATTATAATGATTATCCCGTTTTCCTTTCTACTTGAAAGTTTTCTTTTCACCCTATTATAGCAGTTGATCTGCGACGCAAGCAAGTAAGCAACAATCTCACCCCTTAAGCTTACTCCTTATAGCAGTAGATGTGCGACACATGTCTTCATATATTAGATCAGAACTGACCTTCCTCTCAATCTGAATCGACTAGCTCGTGCTATTAATATATCATCACTCTCATGCATAGAATAGCTACGAGCTGTTGTAAACACTTTTGCGCACTGTATCACGAGCACACTATCGAGTCCTATGAGTACACTAAGGAGATAGGAACTATGAGTAGAAATCAGTAGTCACTCTTCAAGTTTTCTAAAGATATAGCATCTAAAAATAGAAAGAGAGAGATAATCAGTCTCTTAAGTGGATGAGAATCTTATGTCAAAAGGACGGGACTATACTAAAGTGAAGATAGGACTTCATTCAGTTTGCGGGACCATTCTATCGAACCTGTGGATTTCCAGGTCACCTCTAGTCTTAGGATGATCTCTTTTGATTCTTGATAGCTCTGCCATATTTTATGATCCAATTCCATACCGAGATGGATTCTCTTCTACCCGGGAATTCTAGTTTGGCATTAGGGTAGCCATCTATTTGAAGACTACTCTCTTTTAATATAGTCTATGATCGATCAAGCGAGACATGTCATGAGCTTGAATTTCGTCAAACCTTCCTTTACCTTCTTTCTTTTTTTTTTCTAAGAATTAGTATTCTTGCATAGAGAGAAGGTTAGCTAACTAGGCTCAGGTCAGTACTAGAGGACAAGCCGAGAAGAGAGAGAGTCTACAGGCAGACAGTGGGAGATATGATCCTCGTTCTCGAGAGGCAGATCCAAAGGCATTTGCTTACTTCGGTGTAGCATATATAGCGGCATACCCCTTTGACCTAGGTGGAAAAGAGATCCATTGAAACCCACCATAAGTATCTAGGGAGACAACTATGGATACAAATTTACCATAAGCAAAAGTGGCTACTGAGGCGAAGGCAAATATTCCATTCCAAAAAAAGAAATGGAAATTAAAAAAAAGGTCTGATCAAATATTTTGCTTTCTTGTTGTCTTGAATTGTTATAGAGCGGCTTTCTATTTATATAAGGTATAGTTGGTAGGATGAAGTGGGATGTGAAGCCTTAGTGGATATAACAAGTGTGCCAAGGATGCTGCTCGGGCGTAGTAGGTTTGGACGCCTAGCATGAAACAACCTTCTCTGGTAACGGCACTATACCTTAGTATAGTATCTCTCTAGCTTCCAGTCTATATAAAAAAAACGTAGTTAGTAGAGGTCAGTCTGTCTGGCATTCCCTCGCGTAAAGGGCGACTTTGGCATTGGCTCTCTCTCGTTAGGTAATTAACGAGGCGAAAACAACTCTCTCGGAAGTCAGTTTCCCCGCCATCTTAGTGGGACTAGTCTAATAAACTTTCACTTCAACTGCCTTACTCTAACAAGTAAGCAAGTCAACTACCAAGACTCATATTTTTTTTTTTGTTGTGGTAACGCCTTTCTAGAATTATGTTTAATGTCCCTTTCTTTATGATTATGACTTTCTCAATCAGTGCCTCCGGTTGGTAGCCGGGCTCCGAGACATTACTACCACGGCTATTATCGACCCGAGCCCAAAGAAGGAAAAGAACGAACTAAAGCGAGGAGTTCATTGGCCATACATAGTGAATGGGGATGGGGGTCAATCTCTTTCATGACCCAAGGCCCTAGTGTGTTACCTTGTTAGCATTTCTAGAACAAATTAAGTAGGGTTGGTTTTTCGATATGGAAACATAAAAGTTAGTTGGTTGTAGTTGAGATGGCTAACCACTATTTTAATCGTGAGAGATAAGTCATTCAGAACCTGCTGGCTACAATCTAGAACCGGTAGAAGTTCCCCACGCTGATCCCCTAACGTGAGGCACTTCGAAGTGCCAATCATTCTTGAGCAAGTTTGGTAATATTGTGAGAAGGGGAAAGGGGGGCTTTGCGCTCACTTTTTAGAAATTGAAGAAATTTATTCCAGTGTCACAAAGAACATTATGTCTCACGATCTAGAAATATCTGCGAAGATTTCTATTGAAACCCTTCGTGTATGGGTGGAGGATATAAAGGAGAACCTTAATCCCCTAAAATCCCTCATTAGGGAACACCTGTAAGATGAGTCTGCCGCTTAATTTCATAACAGAGCTGGGAATAACGGCTGGCATAGAAGTCTCTCGCACGCAAGGAGATGCATTTCTGGTACTAGACAAGCTCTATTGGAATAATCTCTTTCTTATTTTTTCCTTTTTACCCATGACGACTAGGAACGGGAAAATAAAAAATTTCACTTTGAATTTCGGACCTCAACATCCTACTGCTCATGGTGTTTCACGACCAGTATTCGAAATGAATGGAGAAGTTGTGGAACATGCAAAACCACATATTGGATCACTCTAGTGCAGCACAAAGCTGCTGACGTCGAGCCGGCTCCTATGCCGCTAGTTATGCCCTGCTTGGTCCTTCGGCATGGTGGAGGTCTCATAGCTCGTCATGAGCATCGAGCTAAGAGGTGGTTGAGCAACTTAAGCAAACCACCATACCTTACTACAACATAAGGATAGAAGGGAAAAGGTTATGAAGGTGGCCTCATTATCCACACCTCTAATAAGATGAATGGAGGACCGATCGACCTAGGTTTTTATGAGCGTTGGCGAGTCCTGGAGTGCCTGTCAAGGGTGCTAACGCATACCCCAGGGTGATCATCACCACTTGCACCTCACATCTCGACACAAAAAAATGTGTAACCTGCCTGTTGTCTCATTGAACTACATTTGTTCCTGTAATCCATAGCCTAACTGAATGCAATAGTGAGGGACAACCCACCCATACATAGCTAGCAGGGAGGATGGCACTACTGGCAAAGATCATTCGGCCAGTGTCGGGGGAGCACAACATCGGTAGGAAAGGGAGCCAGGATGGTGGAAGAGCCAGGGGGCCGGGTCATTTGACAGAATTGGAAGGCTTTTCCCCTATTAGAGAAGGCCCTCTGAAGTCAAGGGGAAGTGCATTAGTTCTTGGAAAAAGAGGGAGCAAGCCTATAAAAAAATGAATAAAAGTGAATTCAATGAATAGATAAAGTCAATGGTATGACAAACAGCACTGCCTACACACGAATTAGCTTTCGAGGTCGAGAAGTCTCAATTTCACTACAGGATTTGTGAATCAATTTTGGGCTAGGCCACCTCGAATGGCGTGAGCCGCATGCAGGGAGACCCACACGTACAGTTTTAGGGGGATCTAGTCAAAAGACTGGTCGATGCCCACCCAACTAGAGGGACTGAGGAATTAGTAGAGTGCAAAACTTATCTTCAAGCTTTACCTTATTTTGATCATTTAGAGGGTGATTGCGGAGTCACTGAATGAAGTCCTCCGTTTCTTTCGGAGGTGTTAACCTGTAGTGAGGCAAAGATGACTAAGTTACATATGGAATATGGCGATGACAACATCATGTCGTAGAAGGAGATAACAGGTGGAGCTAATGATCCACTAAGACTAACTTATCTACAACTTCATCCCCGAGCAGCTCAAATGGATGTGTGAATGCAAGATGCCAATGGAATGATAGGTCGGACAAAGGCTATGGCTGCTTCCTTCCCACCGCATCCTTCCTTGTGTGCCAGAGATATGAAGCGAGTGCACCATAAAAGAATGGGAACTGGGTCAATCTATTCTATGGCGAAGCATCCGAAGCATAAGTGCACACTCACACGACCTTTGCCGAGAGATAGAAGCATTATGTAGAATCGGTGAACTACACTTGCTTCTAGATAAATGTATGGAATAGAGGGCTCGTGGTACCTGCTACCTGCCCTTCCTCCTCTGCTTTGAGAATCGTGTGAACAGAGAGTGGGCAGAAGGGAATGAGGTCCTCATACAGAGTTGCACACTTACTTGAGCAGTGCGGAAGACTGGGGAATGGGTTAAGTAAACTCCCCTAGAGCCAAAAAAATAATACACGAAGCTTTACTTGGATAGGGCTTTGATTGCTATTTTTTTTCTTAGTGATTGGAAATTAGGGCGCCTGGGTATGTTACAAAAAGGGAAGGCAAAGGTAGTACTTTGAATAGTGAAACGAAGGGCTAAATAGTGCCAGTGATTCTCTGAGCCGGTTTGGATTTTCAATGCCTCGGGAAACTGGTTGAGATAGATTAGATGACAACACCTTTTTCCTCTCTTCCTTACCAGGAAGCCAATCTTAACTTATGGCCTTCACCTGCCGCCCGGCCCGGAAATAGAACCCAGCCCCCTTTTGATCCATTTATTTTTGCAAGTAGGGAGGGATCCAGAGCTAATCCTCCTGTATATTGCATAACCGAAAAAAGCTATAAGCAAAGTACCAAAGGCGTCCTCTGCCCGGTGACTAAGAAATTGGTTTGTGCTTTGAAGTGATGAGGTCGCAAAGAGGGAAGTAGGGCTCCTATTGAAAGGCTTCCCCCCCCCCCCCCTCAAAAGGCGACCATTTTTTAATACTAGTTGTTACGTTATGCTGCCATTTTTCCAATATCATTGAATAGCATGGCCTGTCTGGGGCTAAGGTAACTTAAGTGGGAGAGTCGTGTTATAAGTGACCTTATTGCACGGTTCAGAGAACACTTATGTATGTGATGCAAGTGAACATGTACGAAAAAGCTGTATCTAGGGTGAGTTCTTCGTTCCATCGTCAACCCTATCTATGTTTCTATGATGGCCCAAGAACATGCTCATTCTTCAGCCGTAGAGAGACTTTTGAATTGCGAGGTACCATTATGGGCTCAATATATACGAGTGTTATTCCGTGAAATAACTCGAATTTCAAATCATTTGCCTACTTTAACTACTCATGCTATGGATGTGGGAGCATCAACTCTGTCCCTATGGGCTTTTGAGGAGTGGGAGAAATTGTTGGAATTCTATGAAAGAGTCTCGGGAGCTAGGATGCATGCCAGTTTCATACGACCAGGTAGAGTGGCACAAGATCTGCCTCTTGGCTTATGTCAAGATATTGATTGCTTCACACACCAATTTGCGTCTTGTATCGACGAATTAGAAGAGGTGTCAACTGGCAACCGTATCTAGAAACAACGATTAGTGGATATTGGTACTATCACTGCACAACAAGCAAAGGATTGGGGATTCAGTGGTGTAATGTCAAGAGGTCGTGCGACATGAAGAAATTGATAGCAATATGGGGGGAGTTCCCATCTGGCAACAACGGTTCTACCTGACCCTACTTAAGCATGCATATTATGTCAGTGAAGACTTGGGGGACAATGTAAGTGAGCAAATGTGTGTAAGCCCAGTCAAACATGACTATTCTAGGCAGGGCGGGCCACCCACCTTTGAATGGTGTTGGTCCTACGGACCGTGAATGGATTTGCCTCTGGCCTTTGGGCATGTCGAAATCACATGACTTCATCAGGGTGGAGCATAGTCCGCCAAAATCGGCATAGCTTAGGTGCTATTGATAGAACATAGTAAGCCTATATTTCAGTTCTGTTACTCGACTAGAGGGCTTTCCCTCACATCCTACTCTTCATTATAGAAGGTTCTTTCTATCCAATATGGGGGAATCAACTTCATTCAATGCCAGCATCTCTCTCAACTAGAAGAAGATCTACTGCATTGCCAAGCTCCAACTCTGCTTTTAGCTTTAGTCGGTTGAGCGACTCTCCTCCTGGAGTTAGGAATCATCAAGAGATAAGAGAGACGTACTTAATAGCAAGGAAGTGGAATCAATCTCGTTTGCTATAGGATTCTTTCAATTTGGTAAACCCCTTTTTACTATAAAGTCAAATCTTAGTTTGAAACCCCGATACTTGCCACTTTAGCAGAGGCATCTTCCTGGCTTAGAAAAGATCCGCTAGAAATTCCCTTTGACTCCTAGTCAAGATTGTCTCTTTCTCCTATCCTAGTAGACTGGCGAGCATCTCTGAACCTTAAGAAGTGATTTTTAAAGAGGAGTACCGCTCAAGCTTCAATTCTGCTCATTTCCTTAGTTCTTCTTAGTAACTTTTAATGAATGGGGAGAGGAAGTAGGAAGACCTCCCTAGCCAACCTTACCTAAGGTCGAGCAGTTTGAAACTCTGATCCCTATCCTAAAGGTTAGTTTGAAACTCCCGGTCTAACAGCGTATTGTCCCATCTCCTAGCTCAAATTAAGAGCAATTTGGAATGAAACTTCCTACCTATTCCTATAGGTCGAGTGAGTTTTTGCTTCTCCGCTTTGAGTAGCCCTTTCTTACCATATATTGGATTCCCTTTCAAAAGATGTCGAGCCAAGATCAAGTGATTTTATTCCTCTAGTTAGGCATAGTCCGAATTCGCTCGTCAATGGTAGAAGTTGGTTTATCGGCTTAAGCCAGTCAATCTATCCAAAGAGCCTACCCTACGCCAAAAGAATCGATTATGCTCCAGGTGTGCTTTCCTCCTTTCCTTTCTTTTGCTTACCTGGGAATTCAAATAAGAATAGAAGGATGAGTTACTTGCATTATAGACTTTCTCAATTCGAGATGTTACCTTCAGACATGGAAATAGTTGAATATATAGTTTCTATGGGACTTTATATGACTCTAGCCGTCTACATTGCTTTTAGGGCTAGGCTCTGCTCCTTGCTCGAGCTACCGACTTTTATTTTTCATTCCTGTTGACTTATCCAAGTCCTTGAGAGCTTAGACGTCAGCGGGGAAGAACTCCGAAATCATTTCATCGATTCCTCCTCTCTTTCCCTCTTGGTTGATGGTTTCCAGTTGAAATTAATTGTTGGATAGCCCCTAGTTCAAGCTCTAAGTCAAGCATTCACACACCAAAGACCTCTTACCACGCTCCTAAGCCTAGGAAAGAAAAATCCCATTTGCCTAATACGTACTACTGTATTGCATATAATTTAGTAGCCCTTATTCCTCCACCAGCTTCTTCTTGGCATCAAGCTAGCCCTTATTCCTTGCATCAACAGGAAATCCCTCATAAAAAAAAGGCTACTGATAAGGCTGATTCAACAAGGGAAAAAAGGCATTCATTCAAACTGCTTCTATTCCTATGTTGACACCAAGAGAAAGAAGCAAGTCAAGCTGACTTCAAAGTTGTTTGGATTGAAAAGGTTTGGAGCAGGTCAAACAAGGAAGCGAAAACTTCTAAATCTACGCCATTGGGCGATCTCTCTTTTGGTCCGGTGGAAGTCAAAGTGGAAGTCGAGTCAACAAACGAACCCAGGAGCTAGATGCACTCCGAGTGGGGGAAGCTCAATTGAGAAGGAGAAGTCAGGGTCTTGTACTAGTAGCTTTATCCCGTAACCCCTAAGGAAAGCTCTTCAAGCCCTTGTTCCATTCCAGCGGATAGCACGCTAGATACTTCCTTTTCTATTGTCAGATATGGATTGTAAATAGCTATAAAATAACAAGCCATGAAGCCAATTGTCCTTCATTCTATTAGAGAGATGGAATATCTTGATTTCAAGGAAAGAAAAAGGACCATCCCAAACCTATCAGGAAAGGGGAAAGCAACAAGAATCTTTCTACCTTCACAGGTGAACCTGGAAATAATGATACTTGCATTTCCCTTCACTCATGCGAGCAATGGGGCGAAGAGTCACGAGCTCTTCATGCATAGAAGATAAAGATCTGGGTAAACCTCATCAACTTCATTCTTTGCCTGGGCGGTGCCATCATTTCTCCCCTACAATAAGGAAGGATTTCTTAAGAGGAATGATGAAAGAGGCTTGGTATTCAGTATCAAGAACTCACAAAGCCACTTTCGAAGGGAAAGTAAGGCCTTCTTTAGTTGTGTTAGCTTTATAAGCTTTTCTTCTATTGCATAAATGAAAGGTGTCTTTCCGCATATCAATTGACTAATTGGAATTTCTTTAGATGCTGGTGCGGACCAGTAGAGTAGTGCTTTTTTTCTTTAAGCCGGTAAGGTAATTCGCTGTCAAATCCATGTCGAAATGAATACGTAAAAGGAGAGACCATAGCTTACTCGAAAGGGAGTCCCACCTAACAATATGCTTCACTTCTAGTGGAAGGATCGCTAGTTCCTATCATCTGTCTTTTTGTATTAAATTAAAGACAAATAAGTTCTATTTCTATCGCTCGGGCACTCAGGTTAAGGTGAGTCTCTCCCTTTTTTACTGTCGGATTGTGAAAAACTACCACTTTCACCATTAAGACATGGACCAAATAGCATCCCCGGTTGATATTGGATATTGATAGGCTAACAAATTACATGCGGGTAGTAGTTTTAGATACTATTAAATAGTAATTTGCCTATATGCAAAGAATTAATGGTCAAGCAAGAAGCAACTTACCTTAGGGCAACTTGTCCTATTCCTTATACTCTTTATCTTTTCTCGAGACAATTGAAGTAATCATCTTCAATGAGATGGCCTAGTCCCTTTCAAACATACTATATTAATTCATATTTGTCAATCTCCAATAGTACTCAACAGTAGCTGACATTGATTCCTTTTAGTAGACGTAAGAAAGGCGAATCCCATGAGGTTGTTCGTGAGCAGAGAATTGCCGATAGGACCAATGTAGATGACTCGTTCATTCGAATAAGAATCATAGTAAACACCTTTATGGGGCATATTCTTTTGTGATTCTGGAAAGAGAGCTTTGGCTTTCTTCCCTCTTGAACAGAAAAGCAGACTCGAACTACTTGTCCTGCTAGATCGACTCGAGGACGATGAAACACTATGTAGAGAAGAAAGACTTGACGAGGTGCAATCCTTGTAACTAGGAAAGCCACAAATGGGGGAGGAGGATACGAAGATCACAAGAGTTTATTTCCCCAAGAGTCCGTAATCCCTCTGAGAAGCCCTGGGATGACACCCAGTAGTTATTGTCAAAGTCCATGTCTACAGGAAGTCAAATCTCGTGATCAAGCCTTTGAGTTATCTTGTTTTGGTTTTGGAAAGCAAGTCACAATCAGATCAGTTAAGATAGTTTTCAAGCCTTCTATTAGTTAAAGAGGTGACTAAGCAAGCCCTATTTCAGTCCTAAGGAAGTCATAAGTAAACTCTCTTGGCCAGTTAGTTGAAAAGCCAAGAGTGAAGCTGTCTAGTTCTTATCCTTGTTATTCCTATCATAATGCCTTAGCTTCCGCCTTCCCTTCTTAATCTCTTTCATTTCATGTCGATCCAACCGAGGCAAGGGAATAGGTGAATACAGTATATCCATACGAGAGACGTTTAATATCTTACTCGCGCTCGTACTCGAGGAGGTAATAGTTTCTCTAGGAGGGCTAAGGATAATTCCAAGGTAGGTAAAAAAAGAAATTAGGTAGATATCTTCCTTCCCTTATATCATTTTCTTTTATCTCTAGGCTGTAGCATTTGAAAGCCTTTTACATCAGTCCCATACTCTTTGACTATTAAGATGACTTCGCCCTTGGAGTTGTATTTTAAACAAACGAAAGCAGGTTCTTCACATCTTTTCTAGCTAGCAAGTGAAGTCAGTGAGCAAGCTTAGGAAAGTAGAGAACATGGAAAAGCATCCAACCAATCCAGTTTCACCAATCCTATTAGGCTATTTTGAAAAGCTAGCGAGCTTTAGGGCAAGGAAGTGAAATTGTTGATGCGGAGAATTCCCTCTTTCTCTTTAAAGGATCAAGAGTTTACCACGTACACAAAATTGAATGCTAGTTCGTACCCAAGGGATTAGATATTCCTAGATGGGCTTGTTCTTGAATGTGCAGGGATTAGGACTAAGAAGATTGCTGCCATTCCATTTAGGTAATGCAATTATGAATGCCCGATCAATAGCAATAGTCTTGTGGCACTTCTTAATGACTTTCCTGTTGAGCATGACTTTTGGAGGATTTGATATGGATGTCACTTGCCCTAGAATCATCAGTTTCCTAATCGAATATAATAGGACCGGTGCAGGCCAACTCAGAATAGAAAAAGCCCTTTCCTTTAGTAGGACGAGGTTTGCCTTTAGCCCTCTTGTTATTAGGAGTGGATTAGTAAGTGTCGATCCATTCTCTTGTTTCAGAAGCCGAGTAAAGGGCTCTTGCTAATACTATATCATATATTATTATTATGTGATGGTTACTTAAAAATATGAATATGAGAGTTTTATTAGGCCTACTATTTATTCTTTTTTGTGACAACGAGAGTGTTATCCAAATAACACACAATCATGTGTTTCATGAGGCAAACAAAGCATACCAAAATAGCCTTACTCACTTAGGGCACTTTGTTCGCCATCACTTTCTACAGGGTTCAATGCCATACATTTCCTCAAAGCTTTAGATCACGGATCTTCTTATGAAGTCCCAGACCACTATGCGATTCTGATACTTAGTATCCAAACTCCAGATGTTATCCCTTAAGGCATCTTGAGTTGTAGGGGGAGGGGGGGTGTTAAGCATATTGATTTGTTATATTCTGTATATAGTAAGTAGGTGTTATTGTATATATCACTTTCCTTTTATGGATGGAATCGAGAGGGAAGAAAGATTTTGGTTTCAGAGGCTTGATCAAGTTTGTTCATGGATCATCAACAAATCCATAAATGTTTCTTTATATTGTCACCACAGAAAAGGTTCAGGTAAGGAGAACTCTTATATTAGATTCTAAAGTTTTAGAGAGTTTTTTTTAAAACCCATCTCCACCTATTTGTGCCCTTCCTCCCAAAAGCATTTTGGCATCTGTTATTCCTAGTCTCACATGTGAAGCAAAGTAGGACAAAGGAGAAAGACATGGAATTGATAGGGAACCATAGCCAAGTGGCTAAGGAATGAGTATGCAAGACTTCTATTTGTCGGTTGGAATCTGATCGGTTCCTACAGCACCGTGCCATTCCACCTATCATTTTTTTACTTAGTGGATAAAAGGGGGTCGGAGCTTGCTCCTTTGTACTAGTGTAGTGGCTTAGTTGCCTTATTTTCCCATCCTTACCATATTCTTATTCCTTAGCACAAGCACTAAGTAAATCTACTACTTGTAGGTCGAGTTCAATTACATCAAACCTTATGTTACCTACTTTTACTCATATATTTATTTGGTGTGCCTTAATACAAGACAAGCACATGAAAGGATATTCAATCAAAATTGGGCTATCTCCCTATTCTCTCTCAATTGCCTATCCTTTATAGACGAGGGGTTCACGATTAGCAAGATCTGCTTTGATATAACTTCTCAAGGCTCTGTAGACTTAACTGTACTTTCTTCGGCTAGGAAGCCTTTGGTGTCCATGGATATGGATGTAATTTGACTGATTAAAGCGATTCAAAGCCTGAAAGATACGTTGTCCTAAGCCTTAAGTTAAGGGAAGGGACATTTCAATCAACCTATTAGTAAAATGTGAGAATGAACGGACAGGCCGATCGGATAAGATTTTTTTCCTTCACGGAGGGAGCTTACAGATGGGGCAAGCTCTTTATGACTTCTTTGACACAGATTGAAAGTCTAGTTTGATAGTCTTCGACAGATTTTTTTTAAGGTCTTCCCTACCCCCTATAAGGTAAGGCAAGTAAACTCGTCCTTGGGAAGTCTAACTTTGTCCTTCTCAGTCTCGTCCTTTATATAACTTCCTAACATTCTTTCGTTCATTATATAGGGATAATCGCCCTTATGAGGCACTTTAACTAGGTTCTTATTTCCACCCAAGGAAAGAAGAAGAACATGTTTAGGAGCAGCCCCTGAGTGAACAGCAAGCAAACTCTGCCCCTATCTGCCAACTATAGGTCACAAACTATAATACCAAGGAAAGCAACCTCTTATTAAACCGCTTTAATGTAATGTTTCCTTTTTGGATATCCAAGAGAAGATAAGGCTGGCTTGGGGCTAACCCTTCCTGACAAGGAATTTCATGATGGGCTGACCTTTTCCTAGCCTTTACCAAACGATTAGCGAAATGAAATTGAGGAATCAAGGACAATTTGATGGCTCTCTCCAATAGATCTCGATTTGCGTACGATGTTGTTTAAAGAGTTGACACCGCTTTGCACAAGAATCGATTCTTTGTATGGATGGATAGAAGGTCTCAGCTAGACCCGGTTCAATTCGATTTTTGTGAGAATACCAGGTTCAAGTTCAAGGGAAGAGAAAAGAAAGCGTAACTCTTTGTTATCCTCTTACTCTTTTAGCCTACCTTGTGGAGGTCTCTTGGGTGTCTACGGCAGATTCGATCAGTCTCGTGAAGAAGTCTTTTTCGATCTTCCACTAAGAAAGGTATCGTCACAACAACTAAATTTGCCCGGTAAACTAGTCGGGGCTCCCATGGTTTAGTAATAGGGAAGGGAGAATGTCTTTTAATCCGGGGGTTCATTTCATTCATTATGAACTAAAAATAGCAATTCAGTTTCAAATAGTTTGAGCTTGGAAGCAACCTACTATCTATCAATAGGCTAAAACAAACTATTATTGGTTGCTTTGCCTATCTATTCTATTATGGTCGGCTTGGAGACATAAGAGGAATATCGTCATTTCTATCTGGGTACAATCCTTCATTCATTCGTTGAACCTTGGGGATAACCATTAGCATTTAGGTCAATCACCACACCACCTCTATCATACGACATTACGTGACGTGAGAGTGCATGGTCAACACACACCTACCTAAAACCACTACAAAAAAAAAATGTTAAATAATGGAGGTTATTTTGCGGAGGTTTTAGAAACCTCCTTAATTTATTAAAAACTACAATTTTTTGTGCTTAATTTGCGGAGGTTTATAAGCTCTGCTAATTAAATTTTATTTTTCCACTCTTTTCTCTTTAAAATAAAATAAATCATGTTTTTTCCTGGCAAAAAAAAAATTCCCTCTCAAAAAAATCACAAAATCCCAATTTCCCTCTCCAACTCTACGACTTCCCTCTCTAAACCCCACACAGACTCTCCAACTACGGCTTCCCCTCCTAAAAACATGAAGAAACTCACGGCTTCCCTCTTCAACTATGGCTTCCCCTCCTAAAAAAGTCAAGAAACTCACGGCTTCCCTTCAATCTACGTGCTTCCCGTTGCTGCCACTCTCAATAGGTAACCTCTCCCTTTCTCTGCATCTACATTAAAAAAAAATCCCTAAGCCCTAAATCATATTGATGTTCATTAAAGATCCTTCTACAAAATTATGGTATATTTTGAATCTGATACCATCCATTAGATGTGTCTTGTTACCTTTATTTGGTGGCGTTAGGTCACTTATGAGAATACGAAACCTTTGTGAATAATTATGAGAATCTCTCTAGTTCTCGACATGACGAGACTTGGGAAGTTTGGCTATTCAACTCTTGTTTTCCTTGCAATTTGGAACCAATTTCCTAATGTCCATGACTATAATTAAATGGTCTCTGTTGTTTGTTTTATTAGGTGCATTTCTGGTATAAATTATGTGTTTATTTTTAAAATTTCTTTGGTGTATTGATCCTGGTTTCTATTGTTTGTTTTAATCAGACATGGAAAATGAGCAGTTAGTGCTTAAATAGGAGATTTTGTTAGTTCACAATGAATTGTTGTTAGTATAAAGCATAATTGATATATATATATATATATATATATATATATATATATATATATATATATATAGAAAAAGGCATCACCATGGTCGATCCTCTCACTCTTTCGTGTAATCTGGATTCTCCTTCAAATTTACAAAACCTTCAAGAATTGGTGACAGGGGAAGGTATTTTGTGTAATCTGGATTCTCCTTCAAATTTACAAAACCTTCAAGAATTGGTGACAGGGGAAGGTATTTTTCCGTTGCCAGCTTTGCCTTGTCCCCAGCAGAGAGGAGAACAGGGGTGTAGTGGGTCTGAAAGCCCGTGATTGTTTTAGGATGACCTGCTTGTCCAACAACATTTACTGCTTGGCCAACACAAACACACAGTGATAGAGGCTTTATGTTCTCATCCACAATCCACAACATTCTTGGCTGCATTGCCAAAATGAGGAAGTAGAGAACATAGTGGTATTTTCCTAACATGATAGCTTTGATATCGAGGCATGCATGCAACATGGTAATCAGTCCAACAAGTGTTGTCGGTGATATATATATATATATATATATATATATTTGAATGAGAACTTTTTTTATTTGAACAAGAACTTTGCCATTCCCGCCTACTCTTCAAAATCCACTAATTAATTGATTATTAATGGGATTTGCTGCATCTTCCTCTACGATTGATATGAAGTAGGTGTAGTTCTGAAGGGTACCCTCTTTCAAGCATTCAAGTTCACTTACCAATCATCATAGGCACCGTAAGCCTAGCCGGTCTTGTTTGCATATCAGCTCAAGCAGTTTCCGCTGCTGGGTGAATATATATAGCTATTGAATCTGCTCCTGTTATATCATCTATAGAAGCTGCTGGTATAGAATAAGCTTTTTTCGGGGTAAATGTCATAGAAGGAAGATGTTCTCTCTTTCTTGCTGTATATATATATATATATATATGCTACTACATCTTGGCATTTTTTTTAACCACTTAATAGCCAAAAAAGAAATTAATTTCCTTATTTTTTTTATAAATGCATTGAAACATGTCCTGAAAATGCATTGAAATTTGAAAATTAAGGTGAGTGTATTATTTTTTGATAAAAATAAATAAATCAGCTTTAATTTTTTTACATTTGTCTTAAATTTTTGTTTTTATATATAAACTTTTGGGACACAAGATAAAAATTCATAAAAGGTGTTATAAATGTATATTTATTGTAATTTTTAATGTATTTTTTAACTAATTTATTTACATCTTTGTTAGGAAGACCTATAGAATATGAATGCTATTGTAATTATTAGTCTTATTTGGATGATTCCTGTGGTGATGATAAGTTATGTCTTGCTCCATGCATGGAGATGATGGGGTGATAAAGGGATAGGGGACCACATCGTTGAATTATTAGGGAGAAGAGTGCATTTATGTGTACGTGAGAGAGACCACACCGTTGTATAGTGTTTTATTGAACTTCATTGATCTTAGTTCTACACATTGGAAGCCTACCATTGCTTGGAGCAACATGTAATGTACGTGATTTCCTTTCTTTCTCGTTTTCAGTGGATGAAAAAGGTTCCATTCTAAGTTTCTTTTTTAATACATTATTTTTGGGGTGCCGGTGCCTTTGGTCAACAACTAATTTATGAGCTCATCACACATGTGCACTAGAAATTTGAATTTGTTAGTCTTATTATTATTATTATTATAATATTATTATTATTTGGGGATGAATGAACATACACAATTATAATAATGGGTTCTGCACGTCTATCATTCTTGTCATTGACATTTACTTGAGTTTAAAGTATTGGTGATCCAAACATGCTAATATAAATTTGCATTATTTACTTGAGTACATGATTTTGGAGTTAAAACCGAAGTACTAATTTAGTTATGTATGCATGTAGATGCACTAGACACGAGAATATTTGCTCGAGATACTTTGTAGCATGTAGCTAGAGTATTTATGAGAGAGAGAGAGAGAGAGAGAGAGACCTGTGTGAGAGAGATAGGATGTTGTAGATTTGAGAGTGAGAGAGAAGCATGAAGACTTGTTTTTATGTATGGAAACTATAAAAACTGATTCTATCCTCACTCTGCCTCTTCCTCCTTTGTGGGTTTAGATATTTCAGGGGAAGTTACAGGCAGTTACTCACAGTGAATTATGAGTTTCTTTTTTCTTTTTTTTTTATTCTTTTCTTCTTCATTCCTTTCTTTCCCTTGCTTATTTATGATTAACATATATGATTTTCTTTTCTTTTAATTAACTTAGTGATTGAGAGAAAATAATGTCATCAAATGACTCCATCCATCTCGTACTTCCAATTTTACTTTTTAAAAAAAAAAAATTAATTATAGTATTGATATAAAGTATTACTGTGGCCAATATAATAACTAATTTTATTAGGACCTATAGTGTAAAGAATATAGATATACCATTTTCAAATAATTTGCTCCAACTTTAAATATTTTTTCTTTTTACAAATTATAAAAGTAACCCTATTTGAACTTGATAAGAACACAAAAGTTAGAAAAACTCATTTGGAACTTATAAGCATATACTTTTATTGCTTAATTGAATGCCAAGTAACTCCCATTGGAATTAGCAGTTATTTTGCACAAAAATTCAATAAATGTATTATATTATAAGTAAAATTATTATATTGAAAAATTTGTGTACAAGTGTATGCATACTTTTCTCATTACTAAGCTACAATCTGGTGGCTAGTACCTTACGAGATGATGTTGTTAGTTGAAAAAAAAATTAGTAAATGAAATTAACAAGACGAGTATTATGATTAACATAAGAGAGAGTTTTGGAATGAGAAATGAAAAAAAGAGTTATGTTTGCATGGTATTTTTTTTTTTTGCTTTTCTTTTTCTAATATTCCTGTTTCAACTCTCTTTTATTTAAACTGCAACAATTGGGATGTGACCTCCTTTGCTATTGATTCCATTTGGCATTGATGCAAGCAATTTCAGCTTGGATTTCTAGCACACTTGCTCCAAAAAATAAGTGGTTAATTTGCTTTTTCTTTTTGGCTATTAAGGTTAGATACATACATACATATATATATATATATATATATATATATATATATATATATATATATATATATATATAATACTAACTTAATTTCCTTATTTTTTTTAAAGCTTGTAGCTAAAGTTCTTGAGAGGTGCTGAAATTGGTTAGGCAATAGCAAAAGACACATTCCCCTGCTTTCATTTACTAGAAGTTCAAAGGTACTTCATCTCTCTCTTATTTTCATTAAACATTGTAATCTTTATTTTTGTGTTTACAACGTACATTACATTTTCATGATAGTATTTTTATGTTACGACCTCTACTAGTTAGCTAACAAGTGTATGTAGACAAAGGATCAAGCTGAATGTTTTGATGATGCCAAAGGATCACATGCTTCTCAAAGCTTTATTCAAGACAAAGAAATTAAAGATATTCAAGATGGATGATCAAGAGAGTCTCTAGAGTCTTAGGAAGGGTATATTAAATAGGAAGGGAATTCCTAATTGAAGTAGCAAAAGGTTTGGCCAAGAAATTTAAGTTAAAAAGTCTTTTTCAAGAGATTTACTCTCTGGTAATTGATTACCAGAGGATGTAATCGATTACCAGTGGCCAAAAATGATTTACAACAGCTATTAAAATTTGAATTCAAAATTTGCACTGTGTAATCGATTACACATATATGGTAATCGATTACCAGCAGTTATTGAACGTTTTAATTCAAATTTTAAAGCTTGTAATCGATTACACACATACTGTAATCGATTACCAGAGGAGATTTTCAGAAAATATTCTCAACAGTCACATCTTTTCATTTGGTTCTTGAATGGCCATCAAAGGCCTATATATATGTGACTTGAGACACGAATTTGCTAAGAGTTTTCAGAACAAAAAGGTCTTATATTCTTAAAAAGCAAAATCGTTTTATCCTCTTACAAATTCCTTGGCCAAAACACTTGTGATTCAATAAGGAATTATTTGAGTGCTCAAATTGTTCAATCTATCTCTTTCAAGAGAGATTTCTTCTTCTCTTCTTCTTTATTCTGAAAAGGGATTAAGAGACCGAGGGTCTGTTGTTGTAAAGAAATCTGAACACAAAGGAAGGGTTGTCCTTGTGTGGTTCAGATCTTGTAATAGGCTTTTACAAGATAGTGGAACTCTCAAGCAGGTTGCTTGAGGACTGGACGTAGGCACAAGGGTGTGACTGAACCAGTATAAATCTGAGTTTGCAATCTCTCTTCCCTTAAACTCCTTTAATTTCTTATTATTTATTCTTTCTTTTCAGTAAGTTTATCTTGCATATTTTCTTAAGAGTTTACTGTTAAGGAATCTAGGGTTACGGGTTAAAATCAAAATAGAATTTTTTTAATTAGGAAAAGTTTGTGATATCTTAATTCAACCCCCCCCCCCCCTTCTTAAGATATCTGAGGCCACTTGTCCAACAAGTGGTATCAGAGCTTCATTCTTGTATAAAGTTTAGAAGCTTCAAGAATTATGGCCTCATCAAACTACTTGTTTCTCGAGGGAAATTCTATAAATAGACCTCCCATCTTTAATGGAGTGGGTTACCACTATTGGAAAACCCGCATGCAAATCTTTATAGAGGCAATAGATTTAAATATTTGGAAAGCCATAGAATAAGGACCTTATGTTCCCTCTATAGTGGTCGAAAGTGCAACAATAGAAAAACCTAGAGCAGATTGGACTGAGGAAGAAAGAAGATTAGTACAATATAATTTAAAGGCCAAAAATATTATTACATCTGCCCTAGGAATAGATGAATAATTTAGGGTTTCAAATTGTAAAAGTGCTAAGGATATGTCAAATACCCTACAAGTAACACATGAAGGCACAACAGATGTTAAAAGATCTAGGATAAACACATTAACTCGTGAATATGAACTGTTTAGGATGAATGTAAATGAAAGTATACAAGACATGCAAAAGAGGTTCACAAACATAGTTAATCATCTTGCATCTCTAGGAAAAACGTTTCCAAATGAAGATCTAGTAAATAAAGTTTTAAGATCTTAATAGAGAATGGAAACCAAAGGTAACATCCATCACAGAATCTCAAGATTTGTCTAGTATGTCTCTTGCTACGTTATTTGGAAAATTGCAGGAGCATGAAATGGAATTATTGAGATTAAATCAACATGAAGAAACTGATAAGAAGAAGAAGGGAATCGCTCTTAAAGCCTCATCTGCAATCCAAGAAGACAATGATAAAGAAGATTCAATTGACTTGAATAATGATGAAGATATTAGTCTTTTTGTAAAAAGGTTCAACAAGTTCCTAAGAGTCAGAGGAAATCAAAAGAGACCAAATTTTAAACCTAAAAGAAGGATAGAAGATTCATCCTCTACTCTAAAATGCTTTGAATGTAATCAACCTGTACATTTGAGAGTTGATTTCCCAATCTTCAAGAAAAGAATGGAGAAATCTGAAAAGAAAAATTTTAGTGAAAAGAAGATGAAGAAAGCCTACATCACGTGGGATGACAATGATATGGAATCATCTGAGGATTCAGAGAATGAAGAGATAAATCTATGTCTAATGGCAAAAAGTTATGAAAGCGATGAAGAGGTAACATCTTCAAATAACAACTTATCCATTTCTTTTGATGAATTACAAGATGCATTTGTTGATTTGCATAAAGAATCAATTAAACTTGCAAAGTCAGTTTCATCCTCTAAGAAAACAATTTCAAATTTGGAAAATGAAATTTCAAAATTAAATAAAGAATTAGATCATCTTAAAACTGAAGTTTCAAATTCCAAATCAAATGATAAAATTCATGTCTCTACTATTCTTGATGAAAAAGTTATATTTGATTCATGTAAATGTTGTAGCAAGTATGTAAAAGAAATTAAAGATTTAAAAAATTCACTTGCTAAATTTTCTATTGGCAAAAATAACTTGGATGTCATATTAGGAAATCAAAGATGTATTTTTTATAAAGCAGGACTTGGATACAAACCAGAAAAACAACAAAAATTTTACAAAAATTTCTTTTCTTCTTCACAAAAATATAATTCCCCTTTCATTACTTGTTTTTATTGTGGAAGAAAAGGGCATGGCACATCTACATGCTATTTTAGAAGGAATTGTAACAATATTAAAATGATTTGGGTCCCAAAAGGATCCGTTATTCATACTAACACTATAGGACCCAATAAAGTTTGGGTCTAAGTCACAACCTTGATTTTGTAGGAACCCTTGAGGAAAAAGTGGTACATAGATACCGGATGCTCAAAACATATGACGGGAGACGCATCAAAATTCACACATATCTCTCCCAAGAAAAGCGGACATGTAACTTATGGTGACAACAACAAAGGTAGAATTCTTGGAGTTGGAAAAATAGGTACAAATTCTTCAACCTCCATTGAAAATGTTCTACTTGTTGAAGGTCTTAAACATAGTCTGCTTAGTGTGAGTCAATTATGTGACAAAGGCTATCTGGTATCATTTGATTCTCAAAAGTGTGTCATTGAACATGAACATGATACAAATATAAAGCATATAGGTTTTAGAGTCAACAATGTTTACATGATAGACTTAAGTCAAAAACAAGATAATAATCAATGTTTTCTTAGTAAAGATGATGATCCATGGTTGTGGCATAAACGGATTGCACATATAAACATGGAACACTTAAATAGATTAATATCAAAAGGTTTAGTTGTTGGTTTGCCAAAACTAAGATTTGAAAAAGATAGGCTATGTGATGCATGTCAAAAGGGAAAACAAACTAGAGTTTCTTTCAAATCTAAAAACATTGTTTCATCTACGCAACCTTTACAATTACTACATATGGATTTGTTTGGTGCTTCCAGAATCATGAGTTTTGGAGGAAGTTACTATGCTCTTGTTATAGTTGATGATTATTCTAGATACACATGGACTCTTTTTATCACTCATAAGAATGATGCATTTCAAGCATTTAGAAAACTTGCAAAAATCATTCAAAATAAGAAAAATCTCAAGATTATATCTATTAGGAGTGATCATGGGGGTGAGTTTGAAAATAAAGAATTTGAATTATTTTGTGATAAGCATGGGATTGAGCATAACTTTTCTGCACCAAGAACCCCTCAACAAAATGGTGTTGTTGAAAGGAAAAATAGATCTTTGGAAGAGATTGCTAGAACTTTATTGAATGATACTCCTCTTCCAAAATTCTTTTGGGCTGAAGCCGTTAACACTGCATGCTACATTTTAAATAGGGCTTTATTAAGACCCATTTTAAAGAAAACTCCATATGAATTGTTCAATGGCAGAAAACCAAACATCTCACATCTTCATATCTTTGGTTGTAAATGTTTTGTATTGAATAATGGAAAAGATAACTTAGGAAAATTTGATGCTAAGTCAGACGAAGGTATTTTTCTTGGATATTCTCTGCATAGTAAAGCTTATAGAATATATAATAAAAGAACAATGACAATTGAAGAGTCTATACATGTTTCCTTTGATGAGTCTAATGTCATTCTTCCAAGGAAGGATTTTTTAGATGATATTTCAGATTCCTTAGAAGATACACATATTCATGGAAATGACTCTAAAGAAAAAGATGAAGGAAGCAATGAGGATTCTCAAGATAATGGAGTTAGAGAAAATAATGAACTTCCAAGAGAATGGAAAGCCTCAAGAGATCATCCCCTCGACAACATTATTGGTGATATCTCAAAAGGGGTAACAACTAGACATTCTCTTAAAGATTTTTGTAATAACATGGCTTTTGTGTCTATAATTGAACCTAAAAATTTAAATGAAGCCATAATAGATGATAATTGGATAATTGCTATGCAAGAAGAACTAAATCAGTTTGAAAGAAACAATGTGTGGAAACTAGTAGAAAAACCTGAAAATTATCCTGTCATAGGAACAAAATAGGTTTTTAGAAATAAATTAGATGAACATGGCATAATTATTATAAATAAGGCTAGGTTAGTAGCAAAAGGGTATAATCAAGAAGAGGGAATAGACTATGAAGAAACATATGCTCCAGTTGCAAGATTAGAAGCCATTAGAATGCTCTTAGCATATGCATCCATAATGGATTTTAAGCTCTATCAAATGGATGTTAAAAGTGCTTTTCTAAATGGCTTAATTCAAGAAGAAGTATATGTTGAACAACCCCCAGGTTTTGAAATCCTAGATAAACCAAATCATGTTTATAAATTACAAAAGGCTCTTTATGGTTTGAAACAAGCCCCTAGGGCGTGGTATGAACGTTTAAGTAATTTTCTCCTAGAAAAAGAATTTTCTAGAGGAAAAGTGGATACCACATTATTCATAAAGAGAAAGCATAATGATATTTTGTTGTTTCAAATATATGTTGATGATATAATTTTTGGATCCACTAATGATTCATTGTGCAAGGAGTTTTCCCTTGATATGCAAAGTGAATTTGAAATGTCAATGATGGGAGAACTAAATTACTTTCTGGGATTACAAATCAAGCAAACTCAAGGAGGTATATTCATCAACCAAGCCAAGTACTGCAAGGAATTGATCAAAAGATTTGGGATGGAAAGTGCAAAACACATGGCTACACCGATGAGCACTAGCTGCTACTTAGATAAAGATGAATCTGGTCAGTCTATAGACATGAAACAATATCGAGGTATGATCAAATCTCTTCTCTATTTATCTGCTAGTAGACCTGATATTATGTTTAGTGTATGCATGTGTGCTAGGTTTCAATCCAACCCCAAACAATCACATTTAAGTGCAGTAAAGAGAATCATGAGATATCTATTAGGTACAATCAATTTAGGATTATGGTATCCTAAGAACTCAACATGTAACTTAATAGGATATTTTGATTCTAACTTTGCTGGATCTAAAACTGATAAAAAAAGCACAAGTGGAACTTGTCAATTTATTGGATCTGCTCTTGTCTCATGGCATAGTAAGAAACAAAATAGTGTTGCTTTATTCACTGCTGAAGCGGAATATATCTCTGCCGGCAGTTGTTGTACACAAATTTTATGGATGAAGCAACAATTATCTGACTATGGTATCCTTCTTGATCGCATACCTATTAGGTGTGATAATACTAGTGCCATAAATCTATCCAAAAACCCTGTACGACATTCTAGAACGAAACATATAGAAATTAGGCACCATTTTCTAAAAGACCATGTCCTAAAGGGAGATTGTTTGCTAGAGTTTGTTGATACAAAGAATCAGCTTGTTGATATCTTTACAAAACCTCTCCCAAAGCATATATTCTTTTCAATAAGAAGAGAATTAGGCCTTTTAGACCTTAGTGATTTGGATAGGTAAAGTTTATGATTGATTGATTGTGTTTTGATTAAGTATGACGCTTGTTTCTGTTTAATTTATTTTACTTTTCTTGTTGGTATAATTAACTCTTAAGATAGTATAAGTTTTTAGACTTAGAAATAAGTTTTCTTTTGGGAAAAGGCTATTGTTTTGTTCTAGTAATCGATTACATGAATACTGTAATCGATTACACTAGAACAGTTGGCCTGTAATCGATTACAGTCTTCATGTAATCGATTACCAGTAGGTTGCCTCCACCTGTAATCGATTACCAGTACTTGTAATCGATTACAATGCGTCCTGGCCTATAAATACCACGTTTTTCAGAAACCCCTGCACAACCTCTTCCTCCTTGCGACGTCCCTCCATTCCCAAACCTTCAAACCTTCCTACCTTACTCATTTCTTCATCAAATCGACTCCCGTAACTTGCAATCTTCTTTTTTTTTTCATTTTTCGTTTGATTTCACCGATTTCAATCTGCAAAGAAACGTAAGGGTTCATCCACCTCCGCTTCAGCTTCAAGAGCTCATCGTTCCGGAGCCAACAGCGTATCCACAACACCAATTCCACCCTCCTTATCCTCTTCCACATTGTTTTCTTCCGAAGAACAGCAGATACGGTACTCAAACCTTTTCTCATCTCATTCCATTATCGACCCTAAGTTCATAGATATGGATTTCTTTTCTGCTAAAAGTTTTGATTGCATTCAAGCATTTCAGAACTTAGGTCTCATACCTTTCATGTCATTACAATTGCCTGTTTATTCCGAATTGGTTAAAGCTTTTTATTGTAACCTTGAAATTCAGGAAAGCACTTTGATTTCTGAGGTTTTTGGGATAAAAATGGTCATTGACCAATCCCTTTTCCATAACTTAACCCAATTGTCCAGTGACGGTGTACCATTTGAAGGTACACTGAATGACGATGGGAAATTTGATTTCTCTGCATATGATGCCCGCCAGTTGGTTTGCACCAACCATGCGGATATGACTGGACGCCTTCTTGCCGGTTCATTGGCTTTTGAAAGCCGCATCCTTCATTATCTCATTGTGCGTATTTTGCTTCCACGATCTTCCAACCTTGCCCAGGTTTCTGAGGAAGATCTTGTTATCATGTGGGCCTTTCATACCGGGCGTCAACTTGACTGGGCACACTTAGTCAAATATCGCATGCATAAGGCATTGCGATTAAATGCTCCATTGCCATATCCACACCTTGTCACTCTCTTTCTTCGCCATTTTCAAATTCCTCTTCATTCTGAACCTTATGTTCCAATCAAGAGATCCTTTTTAATTGGTGCTGCTGTGATTGCCTCCTTTGGTTACCGCAAAGAGCATGATGGCTCTTGGGTCAAAAAGGGTGCTCAACCCGCTGATGATGAAGGCAACCTACCAGTTGAAGATAATTCCTCTCTTCTTCGAAGGCTTTTGGACAAGTTCGATGGTCTTCAGACTTTTGTTGGTGACAAGTTTGATGCCATGGAATTGCAAGTCGACATGCGGTTCGATGCCATGGATTCAAGGATCACCAAGGTTGAAGAAGATGTCTCCTTCATCCGTACTTGCTTTGATCCACCACCACCGCCTCCATCATCATCTTAGCTTATTTTTTTATGATTAAGTATTATTAGTACTTTGTTTTATCGTCGTGTATTTGGCTTTTTGTTGCTCTAGTTATCGTAATCTTGCACTTCGATTATATTTCTTGACTTTGCTTTGGTTGGTTATGACAATGTATGGACTTATTTTGGTTTAATGTTTGGCTCTGTTTAGATATTGATTGTTTTGCTTAGTTCTTTTTTATGTTTCCAAAGGGGGAGAGAACTTGGGTTAGAAATCAATTAAAATCAATTATAAATCTATCATTAAAAATCAATCCTTAAAGTTAGGCATACATGCCAAAAGATAGGGGGAGTAAGGGTTGTGTGAACCTGCTATCATCTTGTATATAGCTTATCTTGATTTCAGGGATTGTCATCATCAAAAAGGGGGAGATTGTAGACAAAGGATCAAGCTGAATGTTTTGATGATGCCAAAGGATCACATGCTTCTCAAAGCTTTATTCAAGACAAAGAAATTAAAGATATTCAAGATGGATGATCAAGAGAGTCTCTAGAGTCTTAGGAAGGGTATATTAAATAGGAAGGGAATTCTTAATTGAAGTAGCAAAAGGTTTGGCCAAGAAATTTAAGTTAAAAAGTCTTTTTCAAGAGATTTACTCTCTGGTAATCAATTACCAGAGGATGTAATCGATTACCAGTGGCAAAAAATGATTTACAACAGCTATTAAAATTTGAATTCAAAATTTGCACTGTGTAATCGATTACACATATATGGTAATCGATTACCAGCAGTTATTGAACGTTTTAATTCAAATTTTAAAGCTTGTAATCGATTACACACATACTGTAATCGATTACCAGAGCAGATTTTCAGAAAATATTCTCAACAGTCACATCTTTTCATTTGGTTCTTGAATGGCCATCAAAGGCCTATATATATGTGACTTGAGACACAAATTTGCTAAGAGTTTTCAGAACAAAAAGGTCTTATATTCTTAAAAAGCAAAATCGTTTTATCCTCTTACAAATTCCTTGGCCAAAACACTTGTGATTCAATAAGGAATTATTTGAGTGCTCAAATTGTTCAATCTATCTCTTTCAAGAGAGATTTCTTCTTCTCTTCTTCTTTATTCTGAAAAGGGATTAAGAGACCGAGGGTCACTTGTTGTAAAGAAATCTGAACACAAAGGAAGGGTTGTCCTTGTGTGGTTCAGATCTTGTAATAGGCTTTTACAAGATAGTGGAACTCTCAAGCAGGTTGCTTGGGGACTGGACGTAGGCACAAGGGTGTGACCGAACCAGTATAAATCTGAGTTTGCAATCTCTCTTCCCTTAAACTCCTTTAATTGCTTATTATTTATTCTTTCTTTTCAGTAAGTTTATCTTGCATATTTTCTTAAGAGTTTACTGTTAAGGAATCTAGGGTTACGGGTTAAAATCAAAATAGAATTTTTTTAATTAGGAAAAGTTTGTGATATCTTAATTCAACCCTCCCCCCTTCTTAAGATATCTGAGGCCACTAGTCCAACAGTGTAATTTATTATAATTTTTTGTAATTCATTTTTGTTGTTGGTTCCATTGGTTTTTATTCTAAATACCTATTCTTATTTTATAACATATATGGTAGTAGTTGTAACATAAAAATTGGTATTGTATTGAATCTTAGGTTATGCTTTTCCCCCCACCAATTATTCTTTTTAGTTAGAATAATTATTATATTTTTTCTTCTTAATTTATATTATAATTTTGTGGGGGACTTACTTTTTTTTAATACAAATTATACTATGTTATATTATCATAGTGTGATAAATTATTTTAATAAAATTGTTTAGGTATCTTTTGTAATGGATAAGTCATGGATTTCGAAGGCCCGAAACTCAATTGATTACTCCATTGGTTTCAGTAAATTCTTAGATTTTGCTTTTAAGAATAGAGCTGTAGGAGAAACGATTCGGTGTCCATGTCCAAAATGTGGATTTATGAAATGGCAAACTAGAGACATAGTTGAAGATCACTTGCTATATAAACCATTTCCTCAAAACTATGTTATATGGGATCTTCATGGTGAAAAGCAAGCATTAGAATCTTCTCAAGTGGAAGATGCTTTCCAAGATAGTGGTGTTCAAACTCAAAACCCAATGGAAATGATGATCAATGATGCATTTGAACAATATAGGCAACATGACCCTAATGTAGGTGCATCACAACCATTAAATGAAGATGAAATAGTAAATGATTAACCAAGAGAAGATCATAATGGCTTTTATGAGCTTCTAAATGATGGGAGCCAAACATTGTATGAAGGAAGCAAGTACACAAAACTAGAATTTATAATCAAATTATATCATATAAAAGTTTTGTGTGGATTAAGCGATAAGGCAATGACCATGATATTGGATTTGTTAAGTGACGCATTTGAAAAAGCAAAGTTTCCTCCTTCTATTTATGAGGCAAAGAAAATTATTAACAAGCTTGGTCTTAATTATAAAAAGATAGATGCTTGTCCAAAACACTGCATGTTGTATTTGGGAGATGATGAAAAAAGTTTGGATGCTTGTAAGCATTGTGGTACATCTAGATGGAAACCCAACAAGAAGAAGAAAATAGCCGCAAAGGTTTTATGTTACTTTCCATTGAAACCATGATTGCAAAGATTGTTCACATGTCGTAAGGCTGCAAAAGATATGAGATGGCATGTTTTGGAAGACAATAAAGATGGGTTGTTAAGGCATCCAAGAGATGGAGAGGCATGGAAGAAATTTGATTTAATCCATCCTGAGTTTTCTTCAAATCCTCGAAATGTTCGCTTAGGCCTTGCTACTGATGGTTTTAATCCTGCTAGGACCTTGAGTTCTACCTATAGCATATGACTAGTTTTCTTAATTCCATACAATCTTCCACCTTGGATATGTATGAACCACACTTCCTTCATTCTATCAATGATCATTCCAGGCAAGCAATCTCCTGGAAATAACATAGATGTGTACCTAAAGCCCCTTGTAGAGGAGTTACGTGAGTTATGGAGTGGTGTGGACACCTATGACTCATCCTTAAATGAAAATTTTAGAATGTGAGCAACTCTTATGTGGACAATTAGTGACTTTCCTGGCTTAGGCATCTTATCTGGTTGGAACATACACACAGGATTGGCTTGCCCAACTTGCAATTTAGATGCGGAACCTTGTCGCCTTCGAAATTGTAACAAGTGGTGTTTTATGGGGCATCGTCGTTTTCTAAGTAGAAATTATAAATTTAGATTGAACCGTGTTCGCTTTGATGGAAGCATAGAAGAACGAAACCCACCATTAAAATTACCTAGATCTGACATTTTTCGACAAGTGGAACATATTAATACTACATTTGGAACTGGAGCTATTCAAAATGGAACAAGAAAAAGATCTAGACAAGAAGTCACACAGTGGAATAAAAGAAGCATATTCTTTGAACTTCCATATTGGGAGTCTAACTTGTTACGACATAATCTAGATTTTATGCATATTGAAAAAAATGTATGCGACAATGTCATGTATACATTGCTCCATGAGAAGGATAAATCAAAAGACAACCTTAATGCTCGAAAAGACTTAAAAGAAATGGGCTTAAGGCCTGATCTTTGGCCAGATGATAATGGAAAGTATCACCTTGCTTTATTTTCACTAACATGTGGTACCAAAAAGTTATTTTTGAAAATTTTGAAGACTATTACAGTACCAGATGGTTACTCAAGTAACATTTCCAGATGTATTGATGAGAAACTTAATAAAATATCTGGGTTAAAAAGTCATGATTGCCATATTATTATGGAACAATTGCTACCACTAGCAATTCGTAACTTGCTGCCAGACCATGTGACTTCTGTCTTAGTAGAGTTCTGTTCTTTTTTTAGAATACTTTGTGGTAAAACTTTAAATCTTCCAGAACTTCAGTTGCCCCAAGATCGCATTGTGGTTACACTATGCCACTTAGAAATGTTATTCCCTCCATCATTCTTCACAGTTATGGTTCATTTAACTGTTCATCTTATAGAGGAAGCAAAACTTGGAGGCCCAGTGCATTATCGATATATGTATCCAGTAGAGAGGTAAAGATTTAAATAATTTAAATTTATGTTATATTACAAATATCTTACTTGTACACTCTTTAATTGTTAGTTATTTCTATAGGGAATTAGGTCACTTAAAATCCTTTGTGAGAAACAAGGCACAACCTGAAGGATCCATAGCTGAGGGGTATTTAGATGAAGAGTCTCTTACCTTTTGTTCTCGGTACCTTGAAGATATCGAGACAAGGTTCAATAGATCTAAACATGTTTGTGATAACCCAATTGATAATGAGAATTTTTTTGTGTCCTCTATCTTCCCATAAATTGGAAAACCAGTAGGAACTTGTTCAATGTTCACTTTAACTCCAATGCAAAAATTGCAAGCTCATCGATATGTGCTCCTTAATTGCACTATAGTCACACCATTTGTGGAGTAAGTAAAGTGACATAAACTTTTATTGTTATACTACTTATAAATAATAGTCATGTGTATTGATTATAATAATTAATTTATGTAGTGAATTTAGAGAATTCATAAAAAGGAGTTCAAGAGGAAGAAGACCTTCGTCTACAGAGATAGAGAAAAAAGTCAATAAAGAGTTTGTTGATTGGTTTAGAAAGTGGGTGAGTAGTCATTTAGTGGATAGGGATTTTTTTACCGTCTTTGTTTCAAACTCTAACTTCCAATTTTTTTAGATTATGAATCCAGATACAATGAATGAAATGTCTACTGATCTAAAGTTTTTAGCACGAAGACCCTTGGATAATGCAACAAGATTTACTGCATATAATATTAATGGGTTCAAATTTCGAACCTTGGCTCGAGAAGAAGGATTAAAAACACAAAACAGTGGTGTTTTCTTAACATCTAACACATCATGTGTTTCAAGTAGCGTTGATGGCAACTTAAGGCAAGCAGATTTACCTTATTATGGGAAGTTGGAAGATGTCATTGAGATTAACTACTATGGTCAATTCTCTGTTATTCTTTTTAAATGTAAATGGGCCGATACTACACGAGATAGAGGGTATAAAAAGGATTGTTGGAATTTTAATTGTGTTAACTTTGATAGATTGATTCATATTGGTGATCATGAAGAACATGAACCATACATTGAAGCATCTCAAGCACAAATGGTGTATTATGTAGATGATGTAGTCAATGAAGGATGGAGTGTTGTTGTACACATAAAGCCAAGAGATTTATATGACATGGGAGAAGAAGTAGAAGAAAATGCATATGAAAATGAGTCATACCAAGAGCAACAACTTGAACAATTTTCTAGGCTTGATAATCAATATGTACAATTGGCTACAAACCATCTAAATGATGATATAGTTGATTGAATTGTAACTCCTAAAATAGTAAGAAATTCACACTTGTCTAAATATGATATAGTTGATTGACTTATAAATAATGTTATTATTTCATTTATTAATTATTTTAATCTTGTTTTAATTTTGATAATATGTCATCTTAAATTTTATTATTCTTTATTTATTTTTCTCTTAATATTGTTGTCATGAATATGTAGTCATGCCAAAGGTGAAGCGTTTTAGAAATCCACAAAAATCAGCACCTCAACCACAATGTCATGGACCTCTAACACAAGCTCCAACACATTCTGTTCCAGCAATGAATCCTGAAATTTCTTCCCCACCAAGTGATTCCACACAAGCTCCTGAAGTCCCAACTGGTAATGTCCCTCTTTCTCATGTATCAACATCTGAAGTTCCACAAGAAGATGAAACAATTAGACGTCATGTTGGGCGTGAGTCTACACAATGTTGGACTGTTGAGGCAATAGGTATACAAGTATTGTATTTTATTTTTATTTTTGTAATTATCATCATATGAAGTATATTAGATTTTCTTATTGAGAAATTCTTTTATTGTTAAAGACTCTAAAGAAACGATCAAGAAGATTAAGGTGAAAGTTAGGGGAGTCAATAGCTTACCTAGGGAGTTATGCATCATTGTGAATTTTGATGACCAAGGCCAAGCAATTGGTGAAGCACAAACCTTGCTTACAGGATTTCTTGGAACACTAGCAACTGATTGCAAATTATTTCCTATGGATTATGATAGATGGTCTGGACCTTCAGGCGTACCTAAAGCTTATTTTGATGATTGCTTTGAAACAATTTTAAAGGTATGTCAATTAGTTATATATAACTTTTTATATCTACACCACTTAGAAACCCTATCTTTACTATTTTTCATATATATATATATATATATATATATATATATATATATTATTTTGCATATGATATTGATAAATTTGTCTTTTTTTTTAGCCTCGATTTTATTTTAAGATTAATGAAGCTGGTGCAAAACGGTATTGCAAATTGAGTATGGGAAGAAAATGGGCTGCAAATAGGCAAAGCTTATGGAATGAATTCAACGATCCAACCAAAACAAGAGATGAAATCATAAAAAATGTGCCGATAGGCATAGATAAAGATCAATGGGCTCGTTTTGTTCATTATCGTCATAAACCATCAACATTGGTACAATTAGATTGTTTTAATTATTGAATTGTTTTTATAGCTAATTATATGATTACTATTACAAGTTGTAAACTTGAAATTGTTTTGCATATAGGAACTTTGTAGGAGAAATAAAGAAATTTGAAGCAAGCAAGTTATTCCACACACTGGTGGATCCAAAGCTAATCCTAGAAGAAGAGATGAGTTAGTAATGACACTAAATGTTAACTTTTACTAATTAATGAAGTTCAATGTTTACTTACTCTTTATTTATCTTAGTTGTTAGAAACTGGGAAGCTACCAAGTCGTGGACAATTATATATTGAAACTCATAAAAGGAAAGATGGATCATTTGTAAATGAAGCAGCAAAGACTATAGCGGTATGTTTTTCTTTAGTAACATTGTTTTCAAGGATTCTGCTTAATCTTAAAACTTTTATATTTCATTTTATTACATGTTTGTAGGAACAAATTGAAGTAGGATTGACTCAAAGCATAGTTGATGAATCTGAAGTTTCTCTTCTTGATGTTGTTGGTAGAGTGTTAGGGTTAGAGCACTCTGGGAGAGTGCGATGCATGGGATTAGGAGTTGTTCCTTCTAATACATTCAGGAACACAAGACTTCGAGCTTCTAGTCTGAGCTCTTCTTCATCTGGTGTTGCCTTTCCATCTTCTAACCAATGGCAAGAGGAATACAACAATTTAGAATCAGCTTTTAAAGCCTACATGATAATGAAGGAATGAAGGATCCCTGAAGAATTAGCTAGTTATTTCACTCCTGATCAAACACATGTAAGTAATTAATATGCATACATCATTATGTATATGTGAGGTATCCTAAAACTTGTTAGTATAATACACAATGTACTCTTAAAACTATTTTACATATGTCTATAGTTTATTAATTTATTCACGCATATTAGTAAGGAAATATATTTTATAATTGGTACGTGTATTTATTAAGCTAATTAATTTACAGTTTCGTAGGTAGATTTTATAGTTAATCAACAATATTAAGGTATAATTTTATTCATTTTGTCTAGCTCTTAATACTCTTTATCTCAAGTTAGGTCTTTAAGTAAACATACATGACCAAGGTAATAACCATGCATAAGTTTAGAATATTAAAACAATTGTTTAGAATTGATTATTTTTATTGATGGTCATTATGATTTAGTATGTGTGATACACCCTTGTATATAGTATATGTGATCAAGTGTTTTTTCTTTTCTTATTTCAGCCAAATGATGTTTCAAGTGTTCCTAATACACCTTTGGATGCAAGAGGATCTTCTGGTGCAAGCAACCCTTAGTTTGCTTATAATGTATTTTGGATTTAAAGTTTAGTACAAGACTAATATTACTTTGTTATGGATTTTATGTCATACTTTGATTTACAATAGAAATTTGAATTATAAATCTTTGAACTACATGTTATTATTTTGGTTATTGAAATATAATTTCTACGTCTTCATTATGAGTTTTCTTATTACATTTTTTTATCGATATCATAAGAAAATGAAAAATTGTAATACATGTAGATTATGAAACTAAAATGAGTATACAAAATCATTATATACAAGAAAATAAGGAGAATTAGAAAATCAATTGTAAAACATCTATTGTTAGCATGATTTAAAAAAAAAAAACCTCCATAGTATAGTTTTAAAACCTTTTTTAATAAACCTCCGCATTTAGCATAGGTTTAAAACCTCCTACAAAAAACCTCCATATTTAGTGTAGGTATAAAAACCTCTTCCAATAAACCTCCATAGTTAGCGTAGGTTTAAAACCTCCTTTAAAAAACCTCCACAGTTAGCGTATGTCGCAACCTACTCTTTTACGGGCGAGCGAGGCGAGGCTCACGGGTGCGTCTTCCATGAGAGGAAAATGCGTGGAGTCGTCACCAATGTTTATTTGTGGAAAATGTCGAAAAAACCGAAGGAAACCTGTCATGAAGAATATTCCAGATTCGGGAGTTATATTTAAGTTTGAGGAAGGTATTAGCACCTCTCACGTTTGTCCCAAAGGACAACAACCTTAGATTAGAATTGTGTGAAATTATGTATCTAAACTTTTATTTCTTTTTATTTTGAGGTCGACAAAAGCGGGGCTCTTGCTCCTACGTACCCTCCATCGAAGAGGAAATCAGACCTACGTAGTTCTTTCTAAAGGGCGAATCAAGCGATTCTTCTTACTTGGAAGGTGGTCCTTTTAAGGCGTTGGACCTTAAAATGATCCATTTTTACTTGGTGAGAAAAAACTGAGGTATCAAACCTTAAAATCCTTTTTAGAGATTTTTTGCGGATGAGCTTGACTTTGCGAGTTGATTTTAGCCTTAGTTTCACTTTAGTTATTAGTCAATTCAATTAAGAAAGAGAAATCCCAAAGAGAAAACGTCCGATTGATTTTCTTGATTTATTTTACTAAAAGATATTTTGGATTATTATATTATTATTTTACCTCTTTTTAGTTTCCAACGTGGTTACGGCATGACCGAAAAGTTGGATTTCTTTTTAACAGAAATTAACGGATATTACAAATCAAATGATCGGTGGAAATTTACTTTATTTTTTGATTAGACGAGAAAATGACTTAAGTAAATGACTAAAGTACGTCAAAAGGGGGTACGGAAAGTAAATGAAACGAAAATAAAAGTACACGAAACAAATAGGGACCACTAAGGGTACATAGAATGAATTGAAAAGTTCGATTTCGGGAATTTACCGGTTGAAGACCGAAGAACGACGAAGAACGATTGAAAATCTTCGCGAAATCACCCACGGAAACATTACGGAAGCGCCTCGGCTTGGATTTTCTTCATGGAAACAATTTTTCTCACTAATTTTAAGTGATTCCGAAATACCAAGAGGACTGAACCCCTTTCTCCTTCACTTCTCCCCCTATTTATAGGAAAATAGGGGAGGAGCTTGCCACCCAACTCGCCCAGGCGAGCCAGGTTGCTTCCTCGAGAAGCAACCGCCTTCTGGAGGAACATCCTGGAAGGCCCAAGTGGGCCTGGTTTCTATTTGCACCCCCTTTTTACTAAATGCACCCCCTTGCTTTTTTTGGTGATTCTTTTTCCCTAACGTTACGAAACTTTACGAATCTCGTAACGATACTTGTTTTCTTTCCGTAAGGTTACGGAGCCTTACAGGTCACGTAATTACTGCTTTTTTGACTTTCGGAATGTTGCGGAACCTCACGGATTGTGTAAAAATGCTTCCTTTTGATTTTCGGCATGTTACGGAATCTCCGGGATTGTGTAACAATGCTTCCTTTTGATCTCCGGCATGTCACGAAACTTCACGTTAACAAAGGGTGCCAAGTACCTCGAAGTGGTCAAACAAAGGTTGCATGCCATCGAACAATAGTCCCCGAACGAAATTGGGGTATGACGGTTGCCCCTCTTTACTTACCTTTTTATCAGAGATAAGAGGAAAGCAAAGATAAAACACTGATTTCGTCCGTCTTTGCCCTGTCCGTGATTAGTCTATGACGACTCCTGTCTCTCCTTCTTCCTTCTCTGCACAACACAAAACAAACACAAACAAAAAGCACCAATAACATAATATACACGTATACACATGTTTGGCCAAGGAACCGATCAGAAAAATAACAAAAAACATATTTTCCAGTCACCGTAGGCTCCATGCTTGATAACGGAGGACGCATGAACAGCGCTAGGCAATCAATTCATGGGGCTCCGAATAGGATGGTGGAGGATACACAAACAGTGCTAGGCAATCAATTCGTGGGGCTCCGAACTTGATGGTGGAGGACGTACGAACAGCGCTAGGCAATCAATTCGTGGGGTTCCGGACTCGATGGTGGAGGACGCACGAACAGCGCTAGGCAATCAATTTGGGAGACTACGGACTCGATGGTGGAGGATACATGAATGAAAATCAATTCATGGGGCTCCGGATAAGATTCGTTGGTGGAGGACGCACGAACAGCGCTAGGCAATCAACTCGTGGGGCTCCGGACTCGATGGTGGAGGATGCATGAATGACAATAAATTCATGGGGCTCCGGACTTGATGGTGGAGGATGCATGAATGACAATCAATTCATGGGGCTCCGGATAAGATTCATTGGTGGAGGATGCACGAACAGCGCTAGGCAATCAATTCATGGGGCTCCAGACTCGATGGTGGAGGATGCATGAATGACAATCAATTCATGGGGCTCTGGACTTGATGGTGGAGGATGCATGAATGACAATCAATTCTTGGGGCTCCGGATAAGATTCATTGGTGGAGGATGCACGAACAGCGCTAGGCAATCAATTCGTGGGGCTCCGGACTCGATGGTGTAGGATGCATGAATGACAATCAATTCATGGGGCTCCGGATAAGATTTGTTGGCAGGACTGAATGGTCCACCGAGTTCTTTCACCTAAAAGGCGAACATGCTTTAGCAAGGAAAAATAAATCATTCACTAGAGCACCATATTTTAGAGAAACAATATACCCATGCCAAAAGTAATTTTCCTTGTAACCGAAAATGAAGGGCAGGATGTCAACATTTAGCTTTTAAATGAACATTCAGGGGAAGCGTCGGGTCAAACTGAAACTGGGAATAAAATCACTCATAGTGTATAAAAACTCACACAGGTAAGTGTTTTACCCTAATCCCAAACCATAGCTGCACCATGACTTTATTTTGCACATGATTTCCTATCGAACCAAAAGATCACATGCACGATCACGGATCAATAGGATTTTCTCGAGGATAGTGTTTTTTGGAGAGGAAGCTGGGTGTTTCGATCTTTTCCTCTTTCTTTATGTGGAGTGGGACATCGCCAGTCGGGAGCGAGCTTGAATGGCAATCCCAAAGGAAGAACTACTTCAAAAATGGGTTTTCCTTTGCCGGCAGTCATTTACCCTGCCGAAAATTTATCTGGTCAGAAGATCTTCTGTTCTCTTTCCTGGTTTCCTGTATTGATCAGGAATTATTTTGTTTTTCCTTCAATCTTTTTTCTTGTTACTTTCTTCCGATCTTCGATCAGGAATCCTTCTTTTCCTTTTCTTTTCTTTCTCTTCATTTTTTCTTTTCCGATCTTTGATTGGGAATTCGGGTTTTAGCATTCGTTATTCGCTCTCCCTTGAGGAGATTCTATTGACCTTTTCTTCGGGGGAAAGGATGAGGATTCTTTTCATGGGTCAAGGTTCAAAGTAGCTTAAGGTTGTGTCTCAACATGGTCTTTTCATCGTGCGAGCCCGATTTTGATATCTGGGGCAAAACAAATTCGTGTGTCAAGGTGTCGGTCTCGGGTTGAATTTCCATATTATTTCCATGAGGCACGCGTAACAATGATGATTTGGGAACAACGTGCAAAATTAGTCATGGCTACAGCTAGGCGGGTACTCAAGCATCCAGTTTATGGCATTGTGATACTAAGGCTTGGGATTTACACAAGTAGACCCAATATTTCCAAGTTATGTTCTCTCATCGGTTCAACGAATCCATCCATTCTCATCTTGGTTATTCTGGAAAATAAACTCTTAGCGCCAGTCTCTTGTTTCCAAAAGATATGTTTGCTCTTTACGAATGATTTATGCTTCCTATGACCATAACATGCCGACCTTCGAGGTCTTTCTTTCTTTTTCTTTTTGTTTCATTTTTTATGTTTGCAAAAACTATACATCCATCGCCATCTATGAGAAAAGCTTTTCTTTGTACACCTACATTCCTATACACGACAAACTTTTCTGTATACACACGCATTAACAACTCTTTCTCTTTATATCAACACGGTCTATATAAAAACTCTATTCCTGTTCAAAGATTTCTTTTCGTTTTTCAAAATACATTTGTGGTTTATACAAAAATTTCTCATTACTCACACACAAAAATTTCTTTTCACACATTATTTACACACACAAAATCTTTCCATACACTTTTCACATATAAAAAACTCTTTTCTTTTCTTTATATATAGACACGACATTTGTTCACAACGCCTCTTTCTTTTTCAATTCTTGGTGTTATCATGATTTTTGTTCGTTTTATTTTTAGGACAACGTTCCTAAAGGAAAACTCTACAAGGTTCCAGAATTTCAACAAACATTATCGACAATAACGAAGTAAGCACTAATGCAATAGTCCAAACAAAATGTATGCACAAAACAAAAGACAATTGAAAAAACAAAACAAACGTTAGTCCCTCAAGTTATAAAAATAAACTAATATGTAACAGATAAAGGATGAAACATAAAAGAGAATATGAATCTGGGGATCCCCTAGTCATGTAGCTCCACTCCCTACCAAGAAACCGAGTAAATCTGTCATCTCCTCATCCATGCGGGCCTCCTCTGCATCGCCGGGAGCCTCTGCGGGCGCCTCCCCTACCTGGGCCTCAGGCCAATCTCCGGGCCATGCAACCTCAGCCCTGAACTGATCTGGAGTAGGGCATGCAAAAGAAGCGAAACCCTGGCTCTGCTGACTGAGGCTGAGCTGGTAGAGACACTCATGTATCTGCACCTGCCCCCTGTGGTTGGCCGCCTGCTGGCGAACCAAGTGCTGTAAATACCGCTTCGTGTCAAATGACCCCGCTGGGTCAGCCTGATGAGGTGGTGGCGGCGCGTCTGCGACCAATGGTGCATCACCTTGCGCCTGTCTAGGCGTGCAATACTTCTCAATGAAGGCCCGGGTGATCGGCGGTCGAATCACCTTACTAGGTGTGACGGGAACCCCGAATGACTGGCAGAGACCCGTGATCAATGCTGGAAACCCCAGGGCCCTGTTAGACTTATCTGGGTCTAGAGGGTGCCTGGTAGGTGGCATACCTGCAAATAAATAAATGGCGTCAGTGATCAACTGAGCCACATGGACGCTCATCCGTGTCAGGATGGCATACACCAGCTGACACTTCGGCAGAGGGAGGTCGGAGTTATGATCGCTGGGCAGGATGTTGCTGAGCAGCAACATCATCCACATCTGGGTCAAGGTGGTCATGCTGGTGCGCATGATCCGCACCCGCCTCCCGGCAGCGGTCCGGGCAAAATCCTGACCCGGTATGCATAACAGCTAGGCAATGGCCTCCTCGTCAAATCCATCGGCCCGGTTTCTTCTCTGACTAAACTCGCACTCTTGGCCCTCCTCTAACACTAACGGGTCACCCAGGAACTGGCTGAGGGCGTCTGCATCAAAAGGAATCCACTGGCCCCTTACCCATGACCGCATGTCCCGCACGCCCTCCTCCGTAGGCCAAGCATTACCGTAAAACTCTAGGACTATATCTGGGTCAAACTTAGCCATGGGAGTGACCAGTGACGTCCAACGTCGGCGAGCTATCTCTTCTTGAAATTCTGTGTACTCATCGTCCCTGAGCTGGACGCGTCTCTCTCGGTGGAACGACCATCCTTTGATGGCCTCGAAACACTATTGGTGCTCAGTGCTCCTGAAACGATGGCTGTCAAACTCGGGAGCAGCACTGGTCCCTTCAGCCGCGGCGTCCCTCCTAGATCTCTTTGCGGAAAGCTTTCTCGGAGCCATTTCCTGCGAGGACAAACATTTGGAAAGTTAGTTTACAAGAAATATATCAATCATTACAAACAAGAGCCAAACAACACTTCATATGGCGCGAGTGTCAACATGCACCTTATAAAATAATCATATTGGGGTCGTGCTATTTTATGACACATATGCATTTACACACATAAAAATTTGGTGAAAGGCACTTTATGACACACATCCATGTACATATTTTTTGACAAACCTTTTCATGCTACATCCTATATATATACACCATTTTTTTGGAAGGCTTCTTTTGCTACCTACTCACAAATACACATATTTTGAAAAACACTTTTACGCTACCCGTCCAAACACTTTGTAAGGCACTTCATGCTATATATATTCATATTTTGCAAGGCATTTTATTCAACATTTTGCAAGGCATTTTATGCTACATATTTACATACATACATATTATCGAAGGGTTTTTTCATGCTATCTAAGCGCAAGGCATTCCTCATGAGGCAACAAGCTTTGAATTCTAGTAAAAAAAACTCCTCAAACATGTTCTAATACTCCTGCATCTTTTATATTCAAAACCGGAAACTTAGATTCCTAGGCCTAAGTCATCCTTTTGGCACTTTAGTCTAGCTTCTACAAACTACCCACACACTTACAATGTGCACAATTTGTTTCGCAAGCTAAGTTCCACAAAATCATGCGCAAATGCCATTGAGGCATTTCACCGAACACTTGGTGGGCGCATGTTTAAACATGAAAATCAAAGGCATGGGGGCAATGTGGCATGCCCCATTACCTCAGACTGCACCCTAGGCCTAAGGCCATCCCCTACAACCCCTCAATTCAACAAAAACAAGCAATAATTCAAGGATAAATCCCTCACGTTTTAAGAAAACACATGCAACTTAGAGCACCAAAATATATCAATGGAAAGCCAAAGAGCCCAAGAATGAGGTACTTACTTGTTGGAGATGAATAATAGAGCAAAATGGAATCAAAAACGCGAAAAATGGTGACCTAGGGGCTGCAAAATTGTTGATTCCCGTAGCTTTCTTTTTGAATGAGGGGGGGGAAGAGTTTTTGGTGCAGAAACCTTCCCCCTTCCCCCTTTTTAACCCATTTCGTGCAGGGGTTGCTCGCCCAGGCGAGCTAACCTGCATTTTTTTTGGGAGGGAATAAGTAAGACTTCTAAGGGTCAGCGTTCGCTTACTCGAAACCCCTCCGGGTAGATTAGGCATCTAATACTTACCTTATAGACAAAACAGAAATAATTACTGGAGATTTTAAAGGATACTAGGCTGCTTTGCATTGGCGCTTTCCATTTGTCCCGAGCTAGGCAAAGGATGACGACCTATTGGTCGTGACCCTAGCCTCTCCTTGCGTCCATCCCTAAGTACCTGAAAGTAGGAAACAACAATGCATGGCAAATCGTGACCGCGTCATCGTCTTACCTTGATTGGTTTCTGCCTTTAACCTTGTCTCGACCTCTGACTGTTGCCTAAGACGATTCTGCCCCTGTTATCACAAAATATGCATGCGTATGCGTATGCATGAATGTTTTCAAATGCAATAATCTTCTTAGTGAAAGCTGGTTAGGTTCAATTTTAATTAAGCGTTTGGGGCACCCCATGAACTGAGCGAAAGGGCTCAGGTTATCACAAACTGCACATGGTTTAAAACCAAAGTGAGGACTGAAGCCTCAGACCCATGTTCTCTTCTTTTAAAGAATTGTGACAAGACAATTACAGCGGACAGGAATCCTTGGAGGAAACCAAGAAGAACACACAAACACAAAAAATAAAAAGAACATGCAGCGGTTTCCTCAATTGCCCCAGATTTCAAGCGTAATATCGCTTAACGACATCAGAGTTCACGAGCGAGGGTAGCTCCTCGCCATCCATGTTGGTGAGCACCAAAGCCCCCCCAGAAAAAGCTCTTTTCACAACAAAAGGTCCTTCGTAATTCGGGGCCCACTTCCCTCGATTATCTTTAACAGCGTGGGATATCTTTTTCAGGACAAGGTCCCCCTGATTGAACTTGTGCGGGCGTACCTTCTTGTCGAACGCGTTCTTTATCCTTTGTTGATATAGGCGCCCATGGCTCATGGTCATCAAACGCTTACCTTCAATAAGGTTGAGTTGGTCGTAGCGTGTTTGAGCCCACTCTGATTCTTCTAGGACCGATTCCACTAGTATTTTCTGGGAAGGGACCTCTACCTCAAATGGGAGTACCGCTTCCATCCCATAAACCAAGGAATACGGCGTTGCCCCAGTAGAAGTTCGTACCGAGGTTCGATATCCATGCAGGGCAAAAGGCAACATCTCATGCCAATATTTGTATGACACTGTCATCTTCTGAATAATCTTCTTAATATTTTTATTTGCAGCCTCCACAGCCCCATTCATCTTCGGCCGATAGGGGGTGGAGTTATGATGCTGGATCTTGAAATCCCCGCACATTTCCTGCATCATTTTGTTATTCATATTGGTGTCATTTTCAGTAATGATCTTCCTAGGGAGTCCGTATCGACAAATCAGTTCCTTCTTTATGAATCTGACCACCACACTTCTCGTGACATTGGTATAAGAAGTTGTTTCGACCTATTTGGTGAAATAATCTATCGCCACGAGAATGAAGCGATGACCATTCGAAGTTTTGGGTTCGATGGCCCCAATGACATCTATCCCCCACATGGAAAAAGGCCAAGGGGCGGACATGACATTCAGAGGATGTGGCGGAACATTGACATTGTCCGCATAGCCAATCTCCTTAACGTTCTTTTGTCATTGTCGGAAATCCCTGGTGGATATTCTTTGTTCTCGACATACTGTTTGATGTCGAAATACCACGATTTCCCATCTCGCTCTTCCTCTATCGCACAACAATGTGCCGGCTTGCCCCGAGATCTGAATTCAATGTACGGCAGATCCCCATGTAGGGCAAGTTGAAACATAGATGCCATGGTGCCAATGCATCGGCCATTTGGTTCTCTTCCCGAGGTATGTGGTGGAAAGAAATGTCGTCAAAGAATTCGGCTAACTTCAAGATATAAGTTTGATAGAGTATCAACTTTTGATCCCTAGTTTCCCATTCTCCTCTCAACTGGCGTATTACCAAAGCCGAGTCTCCATACACTTTGAGTAGCTTTACGTCAAAATCAATGGCCGCTTGAATCCCAAGGGCGCACGCTTCATATTCAGCCATATTGTTGGTACAATCAAAACCTAGCCTGGCCGTGAAAGGAATACATTGATCATCTGGGGATACAAGGACTGCCCCTACTCCATGGCCCAAAGCATTAGATGCCCCATCGAAACAAACAATCCATTTGTCTATATCCTCGTGCGTCCGCTTCTCCTCGAAGAGGGCCAAGATGTCTTCATCCGAGAACTCAGGGTGCATCGGCCGATAATCTTGGAGGGGTTGTTGGGCCAAATAATCCGCCAAGGCGCTTCCCTTTATCGCCTTTTGGGTGACGTACACAATATCGAATTCAGATAGTAGTACCTGCCACCTAACGATTCGTCCCGTGAGGGCCGGCTTCTCAAAGATGTATTTCACGGGATCCATTTTGGAAATAAGCCACGTGGTATGACTGAGCATGTACTGCCTAAGATGATGTGACGCCCATACCAAGGCGCAGCACGTCCTTTCCAACATTGAGTAATTCATCTCACAGGCGGTAAACTTCTTGCTTAAATAGTAAATTGCTTGTTCCTTTTTCCCAGAGTCATCGTGCTGACCCAACACGCACCTCATAGACTCGTCTAACATAGTCATGTACAGGAAAAGAGGTCTTCCTGTTACAGGTGGCATGAGCATCGGGGGATTCGCAAGGCTCTGTTTGATTTTTTCGAAGGCCTTTTGGCAGTCGATGTTCCACAGGACCACCTCGTTTTTACGCAATAGTTTGAAGATGGGCCGCATTAGAGAGACAAGGTAGCAACGGAATCGTTTCCACAGAGGCACAACTCACCACCTCGAAGGATTGGAAAATTGTTTCCAATGATTCCTCCGCTGCTTCTACATATGGCGCGGAGGAGGGGCAGCTGACCAACATATTTTCTTCGCCTGACACTATCACCAAGAGTCCACCAACCGCGAATTTCAATTTCTGGTGAAGCGTCGAAGGGACCACTCCTAGCGCGTGAATCCAGGGTCTCCCCAAAAGGTAGCTGTAGGCGAGATTTATGTCCATCACTTGAAAAACCACATTGCAAGTGTGGGGGCCTATCTGAATGGTGATGTCGATTTCCCCCATCACCTCCCGCCGACTGCCGTCAAAGGCTCGTACTACCATCGAACTTGGTTTTAGATGTGACGCATTAAAAGGAAGCTTCTCCAAGGTAGTCTTTGGCATCACATTTAAACTTGAACCATTGTCGATTAGCACCTTAGCGACGACATGGTCCATGCATCTGACAGACACATGTAGAGCCTTGTTGTGCCCTCTCCCCTCAACGAGAATCTCTTCTTCCGCTTACGCGATATAGTTATTGGTAGTTATATGATTAATAATGCCTTCAAAACCCTCGACTGAGATGTCGTGTCCTACGTGGGCTTTGTTGAGGACCTTTACCGATAGTGCACGATGAGGCTCGGAGTTTATGAGCAGTTCGAGCAAAGAGATCCTTGCCGAAGTTTTATTCAGTTGCTCAAATACTTTAAATTCACTTTGTTGGATGAGACGAAGGAACTCATGAGCCTCTTCCAAGGTCACCGCCTTTCCTTGAAGACCTTCTTTCTTTTCAGCTCCTTTTACCACCGGGGGATCCACTTCTTTTAAGGGGGTGGCCGCGTCTACGGGCTCTTGGATCATGGGTGCTTTCCCCTTGGAGGGCAATTCCGCCGAGTGAGGGGGAGCGAACACCCGGCCACTACGGGTTTCGCCACTAAGGTCGGTAATGTTGGTCACCTTGGCTGACAAGGAGTCAACCTCAATTGCAGCCATTTCTCCAAAAGCGGGAGGGGTATACTTCCATGGAACGGCCTTATTGCTTTGATAGGAAAACGGCGTTGGCTTGGGCACTGTCAGGGGGTACTTGGACCTGGAGCCGGTCACATTCCTAGTGAAACATATTACTAGGGCTTTGGGGGTTGGGGGGACCTTCCTTTCTACCGACTGCATGCAAATCTGCGGTTCTTCCTTATCTCCCTCGGACACTTCGAGCTGCCCCTAGTCCATGAGTCGTTGAAGTAACTCTTCCACCGCGGGGCAGGTTTCCATGTCGCGTGATTCCCTGAGATGAAATAGGCATTCGTCACTTTCGCCTCCGCCACGAGAGACCATGCATGCTGCTTGCAGCGACTGGTAGATGAATCGTCTAGACGTAGCCACATCTTCTAATCTCTTTGACCCTGACAGCCTATCCTTTTCGATGGCGTTTACGCTAGCTCCTCCATGACTGGCTAGTGGATTGGTTTTAACGTTGGGGCCCTCTTCTTGAAATGATAGCCAGCCGACATTTATTAGGTGTTGCACCTTATACTTGAATGGCAGGAAAGAGTCAATGTTGTGTCCGGGGGCTCCACTATGGTATACGCATGTGGCATTTGAGTTGTACCACTTGGGGTATGGTGGCTCGAAGACCTTCCCGGGTATGGCCACCACCAAATGATTTTCCAATAATGAGGGCCACAACTCGGAATACACCATGGGAACAGGAGAGAACTTGTCTCTCGGGGGGCGTCGTGCATTGTTATAGCTCGCGCCAGGAGTTGTATTATTGGCTGGCCGGGGAATGGCTGGAGCTGTGTGTTGGGCAGGCATTTTTTCTATTGCGGGAGGCCCTTCCACTTGAGTTGGGAGGGAACTTCTGGCTCGGATCGAAAAGTTCGGGTGGTTGTGTTGGTATGAGTTTTGGGCATTTTGGGGCGTTTTCATCCATGTTGGGGCGGTGGTGACTGCGTGGGTATCTCCTTCCTTTTTCTGTGTGCCCACCACTAAGGCTTTTCTATTGTTGTTGGGGGCAACGTTGGAGGCATATTCAAACTTGTCTTTCCTTAGTCCAGACTCGATTCTTTCTCCGACGAAGACAAGGTCTGCAAAGTTAGCCGGAATATATCCTATCAGCTTCTCGTAGTAGAACATAGGCAACATATCTACCATAATCGTGATCATTTCCCTCTCAGTCATAGGTGGGACGACTTGGGCTGCTAGGTCACTCCACCTTTGAGCATATTCTTTAATGGACTCATGTTCCCGTTTGGTCATGCTCTGAAGTTGGTTCCGATCAGGAGTCATATCCGTGTTGTATTGGTACTGCCTAATGAAGGCAGCTGCCAAGTCTTTCCATGACCAGATCTGAGAAGCTTCCAGATTGGTGTACCACGCCACTGCTGCTCTGGCTAAGCTGTCTTGAAAAAAGTGCATTAACAGCTTTTTGTCCGTAAAATATGCCCCCATCCTTCGGCAATACATCCGAGGGTGACTTTTTGGACACGTCGTCCTTTTGTATTTATCAAAATCCGGTACTTTAAACTTGGGAGGAATGATGATGTCAGGTACCAGACACAGATCCGCTAAATCCAAGAACGGATAGTTGTCGAGGCCTTCCATCGCTCTCAGCCTCTCTTCAAGTAGATCAATCTTTCCCTTGTCTTTTGCAATGGGAACGAGTTCTTTAACGGGTGCGGATGGAGACGGGACGTGGCGGACTATGTTTGGTTGGGGCAACTCATGGGGGGCCGATTCCTTGAGGGGAAGTAGAGGGCCTAAATGGGCATCTCCTTCATCATCTTCCTGCAGAGGATAGTCGGCATGCGGAGGGAGCTGCCCCTCGAAGGTAGGGGCTTGGCTCAAATCGTCTGGAGCGGTACGGGGAGTGAAGTCTGGAGGCAAACCATAAGGGTAGGCTTGAGGACTATACCTCTGATTGAAACCCGTCGCGTTTCTGTCTCGGCCCAAGTTTATTGCGGGTTGTAGCACCGGTTCCGCTTCCCTAGCTGTATTGGAAGCGGCCGTCGTAGCATTATCTTCTATAGTTTTTTGAATCTTTAGCATGGCCTCCGTGCTAGAAGCCATCTGATCTTTTAAGGCCGATAGGTCGGCCTTCATCTGTTCTTGCATTCCCTCTTCATTATCCATCTTACTTCTGGATCAGGTGTTATAGGGGTGCCTTTGCGCTTTTTTAGTTATGGTGAGTTCCCTAAAGAAACAAACAGTGGTGAGCATGCCACCAAAACATGAATATGCTAATGAATGATCAGAGCACTTGGATCCACCTCAAGGCCTTTTTAGACAACGTGATGAGTTTCAGAACTTCTCTTTTTATAAAAAGGAACAAAAGCTTTTATCTAGCCAAGATCATACAAAAGTGTTACAACAGAACCTAACGGTTTCTAATTATATGGGCCATTAAATCTATCATGTGTTGACAGTAATTAATTAGCCCGTGAATTTCCTCTGGGGATGAACACACTTCAGCGATGGCCTTTGTTTTGGCTAGTAGTTGCGGGAGGCCTTGACTTCCATTTAAGGTCAAGGCGAACCTATCCATCCACATGGTCGCTTCTTGATGCAATGCATCAATCACCCTCCCTCTTGCTTCCTTCTCGGCGTACGCTTGTGTGAAGTTCTCTACTAGTTTTTGTTCATGGGTCAAAGACTGGTTTAACTCTTCTTTGTACTACCCTATTATAGCTAGCATGCTTTGCTCCGTGGCTTCTAAGTGTTGGGCCAAACACCTCTTGGATCTTGAGCAAGCAGCTAATTCCTCCTTTAAGACCATGCCATGCACTTGTGACTGGTCTCTTTCCTCTCTCTGGAGTTTGAGTTCATTGTTGCTGCCCCACAATGCTCCTCGGAATTTATCTCGGCCATGCTCTTCCTTGCGAGCCCTCTTGGTTTCTTGTTCGAGGGCTCTTGCGGTAGCCGCATTTTCCTCTCATAACTCGGCACACTCTTTCCGGATGTCTGTAGCGGCTAACTTGAATTTTTCTTTGGCGAGTCTTGCCTTTCCTAGCTCTGTTTTTAGAGCTTGGACTTCTTCATCCTCTTCCGGAGCTTCGAAGTTCTCCTCGTTGATAATTTTCAACTTGGAGAGCCAATCTAATCCTCGTGTATGAACTCTTAGCCATTCATGATACCCACCGATGACGCCATTACGGATGCCTTTAAGTTCTTTATCTTTCCTTAACGGGCTTTCCCACGCCTTGCGGACCCTTTGTACAATCTTGAAACTTTGCGCGCCGAAATCTCTCACAAGGAAAGGCGAGAGGCTCTCTTCTGTCGGTGCTCCCCTCATAGGGTACCCTAACTGTCTTATAGAAAGTGCGGGATTGTAGTTAATACAACCCCTCGTCCTTGTTTGGGTAGCCCCCACATGAGAAGAGAACTCCCTCCTTTCCTTCCTTCCATCGAGGAAACCAGTTGATTGTTCTGCCCCCTATCCCAGCCAAGTATTGGTCCCAATCTACTCTTCTATTTTCGACGCACGAGCGATAACTTTGGAGCAGACACGGGTGCCTTATATCTTGTTGGAATAGGTGCGAAACCAACCACACACAAAGAGCGGGTAAGCAGCAGACAATCCGTGCGCTGTTCTTCTCGCACCTTCGGTCAAATGTATCAAATAAGTCCGCCAAGATAGCTACCACCGGGCTCTCCTTGCTATGGTGATATGCAAGGAAAGCATCAATCGCGGCTAGGTCCACTAAACCGTCCACGTTTGGAAAGAGGACAACCCCAACAATTAGCAAAGCTAGTATATCCGCAAACGGGACCCACTCCTCTTGATTCTCCATATCCTTTGCCTTGCCTTCCAAGTATTTCCGCGGTAGGCCCACTACGTCGTTTCGAGTTTGCTTCATACGATCCAACTCTCTTGCCGAATCTCCAACCACAGCTGCAATCTTGCTCAAGGAGGGAAGAAACCCATAGAAAAGATACGGCTTTCTTCCCCCAAGAGGGCATCCTAGAATCTCCTCAAATTCTTCAACAGTCGGTACTATTTGGAAGTCCCCAAACGTGAAGCATCTCAATGGCTGGTCATAGTATTGGGTGAGGGATACAATGGCTTCCGTAAATACCTCCGCTGTGGTCAAATCTAAAATCTTTCCGTACCCTTTGCAGAAGGCTTGCCTTTGGAGGGGTCCTATCAACCGTCCCAACTCCTTAAGGCTGGTGACATCTAGGCCCTTAATCTTGACTTGATAGAATCTTTTTTCGATTTGATTTGTCCCCATCATTTACCTAAAAAGGGGTGAATCAAGGCTCCGATATGAATGATGCAATGCGCAAGCATGAAATGAAAAGAAAAACAAGTGGTAATTTACATATACGAGACCGAAAAAGATCCATCTTTTTAATACTACGCTCTAGGCATTGCGACGCCCCAACGTATGCATTAAAAAGTGACGCATTACTCTAAAGAGACCAGATATCACTAGCTATACAGCAAAACTATAATTTATGTGCTATTCGCAAAAGAATGCATGAGAACAAATGGCACAGAGCGTGCTTGCTCCATGCTTCTATTTGGGGACCTATAGGATAATATCTAGGGGTCTCTAATAACTACTCCCAACGATCCATATCTCACATGGCTGTTTTCTAGAGGTATCATCACTCAAGATAATAATATTGCGGCGGCATGGAATACCAGCGACAACACATTATAAAGAGAGAAAGCTCTAGACGAGGTTTCACTATTATCAAGCAAGTCAGAGACCTAGCATGATCATAGATTCACCTCCACTCCTTAGATTTCCATAGACCCGGGTATAGGGCCACTTTTTTACTCAAACCCGTGGGTGCTTAGAATGCAGTGTAAAAATGTGGAAAAGACAGCATTTATTATATTTACACAGTTCAAAAAAAATGCACACACAAAGTTTCACAATTCCACACTTTCCTAAAATAGGCCTAACTCACAAAAACAATCCTCAGTGGAGTCGCCAACTGTCTCAACCTACCCTTTTACGGGCGAGCGAGGCGAGGCTCACGGGTGCGTCTTCCATGAGAGGAAAATGCACGGAGTCGCCACCAACGTTTATTTGTGGAAAACGTCGGAAAAATCAAAGGAAACCGGTCATGAAGAATATTCCAGATTCGGGAGTTATATTTACGTTTGAGGAAGGTATTAGCACCTCTCACGTTTGTCCCAAAGGACAACAGCCTTAGATTAGAATTGTGTGAAATTATGTATCTAAATTTTTATTTCTTTTTATTTTGAGGTCAACAAAAGCGGGGCTCTTGCTCCTACGTACCCTCCATCGAAGAGGAAATCAGACCTACGTAGTTCTTTCTAAAAGGCGAATCAAGCGATTCTTCTTACTTGGAAGGTGGTCCTTTTAAGGCGTTGGACCTTAAAATGATCCATTTTTACTTGGTGAGAAAAAACTGAGGTATCGACCCTTAAAATCCTTTTTAGTGATTTTTTGCGGACGAGCTTGACTTTGCGAGTTGATTTTAGCCTTAGTTTCACTTTAGTTATTAGTCAATTCAATTAAGAAAGAGAAACGTCCGATTGATTTTTTTTTGTTTATTTTACTAAAAGATATTTTTGATTATTATATTATTATTTTACCTCTTTTTAGTTTCCAACGTGGTTACGGCATGATCGAACGGTCGGATTTCTTTTTAACAGAAATTAACGGATATTACAAATCAAATGATCGGTGGAAATTTACTTTATTTTTTTATTAGGCGAGAAAATGACTTAAGTAAATGACTGAAGCACGTCAAAAGGGGGTACGGAAAGTAAATGAAACGAAAATAAAAGTACATGAAACAAATAGGAACCACTAAGGGTACATAGAATGAATTGAAAAGTTTGATTTCGGGAATTTACCAGTTGAAGACCGAAGAACGACGAAGAACGAACGACAAACGATGAAGAACGGTTGAAAATCTTCGCGAAATCACCCACGGAAATGTTACGGAAGCGCCTCGGCTTGGATTTTCTTCACGGAAACACTTTTTCTCACTAATTTTAAGTGATCCCGAAATACCAAGAGGGTTGAACCCCTTTCTCCTTCACTCCTCCCCCTATTTATAGGAAAATAGGGGAGGAGCTTGCCACCCAGCTCGCCCAGGCGAGCCAGGTTGCTTCCTCCAGAAGCAACCGCCTTCTGGAGGAACATCCTGGAAGGCCCAAGTGGGCCTGGTTGCTATTTGCACCCCCCTTTTTTTACTAAATACACCCCCTTGCTTTTTTTTATGATTCTTTTTCCGTAACGTTATGAAACTTTACGAATTTCGTAACGATACTTGTTTTCTTTCCGTAAGGTTACAGAGCCTTACGGGTCACGTAATTACTCCTTTTTTGACTTTCGTAATGTTGCGGAACCTCACGGATTGCGTAAAAATGCTTCCTTTTGATTTCCGGCATGTTAAGAAATCTCATGAATTGTGTAACAATGCTTCCTTTTGATCTTTGGCATGTCACGGAACTTCGCATTTTGTGCAACAAAGGGTGCCAAGTACCTCGAAGTGGTCAAACAAATGTTGCATGCCATCAAGCAATGGTCCCCAAACGAAATTAGGGTATGACAGCGTAGGTTCAAAACCTCTACAAAAAAACGTTTGCAAAATATTCTCGATACCAGAGGTTTTTGAAAACCGCCGCTAATTGCTTGTGGCGAATATAACTGCGGAGGTTTTTGAAAACCTCCGTAATTTATTTTGCGGAGGGTAAAAACCTGCACTAAATGAAAAAATAACCTCCATTATTTAACAGATTTGTTGTAGTGAACGCCTACATTCCGCTTGCAGCCAATACAAGCACAACCTAACTTGCACGAGATTCAACAATCGAAACTACGGTAGTCCCTAGGAGAGGACATCCTCAAAAAAGAAAGAGTTAGCAGTACTGAACAAGCGAGTTATCGATCGGGGGTAAGAAAAGGACTACCTTTAAAAAGAAAAAAAGTGAAAAAAATAATAAGTTATTCTATCAATAATTCAATTAAAGATCGAGTCAAGGGAGAATGTTGCTTTAAAAAGAAACTAATAAAGAGAAAATGAATTCCATGAATTAGGAGACCTAATCGAATCCCCAAATCCATCTCTCATTAGCGAAAGCTACCAACCTAGTTTTGCTGAAGCTCTACCAATATAGCATGATGCTCTTTTTTAGTGTCTTTAAATTCGCTAAACACTTCCAATACCTCACCACACCGATTTCACAGCTCGACTTTCTTTCTTCGCAGCTTTCAAGCCTTATCTTTCTTGTCTTGCTTGCTCTTCTTTTTTTAAAAGAAATTACTTGAGCGGCTTTAAAAGAAAATCTTACCTTTAGCATAGCAATAGTGAAAAAAATTAACTTATTATACTTCCAGAAAATTAACTCTATCATCATTAATGTATAGGCCCAAAAAATCTTACCTTTAAAAGAATAACTTATCGATATTCAATTAAAGAAAAAAAAAGTGAAAAAATAATAAGTTATTCTATCGAGGATCAATTGTTGTACCTCATATATTATACTTCTTTCATCTTATTATAATTGTTGTTCTAAGTTATTCTATATAAACTAAGAAAAATTAATAAATGAATAAAAAATAATAACAATTTTACAAAATTAACCCTATTATCATTAATTCATTTTTAGTTTTTATTACCTATGACATTAATATTATTATAAGGAATATAAATAAAAAAAATTAATATTAAAAATTAAAATAATTATTTTAAAATAATTTTTACTTCTACGATGATTATTACGCGACAAAAAAGTAATACTAATCCATAGAATTTAAACAATGATTTTTTAAGAGTTGAACAATAATTAACACACTGTATATATCTCCACAACTTCAATTGATGGATAGAAAAATTAATCTTGAAGTTCGTATAGCAAGTAAAACAATATTAAGAAAGTCAACAAAGTGCGACAATAATATTGAAATCCAAAGCATTTAAAGAAATACTTAAGAGAGATTAAAATAACATCAACACCAATTAAGTTTGATCCAGAACAACTTAAAAAGTACTCATGTTGATAAGGTGCTATCCTTGATAAAATGAATCAAGAATCTTCAGCACTTTGATAGGTTAGGTCGTACGTGATAAATCTAAAGAATTCGTCCAACGTGGATATTAGAGAAAAGAGACTTTAATTAATCTGAAATTTGATAATAAAAAAAAAGTAAAACTTAGTTAAAAATTATTTTCATCAAAAAATTGAACTTTTTATGTCCAATCTTATTCTATAATTAAAAGAATACTTTAATTGATTCTGCTATAGTGTTTTCTGATGTAATGTTTCCGTGTGGTAACTTGGTACGCCTTGTAGTTATCACTGTCTATAATAAAATTGTTTTGCTGTTGTTAAAAAAAAAAAGAATAGTTTAATTAATAGCCTAACTAACTTTTTTGTTGTTGAAGAAATATACCCTAATTAACTAACTTAATTACTTAATTATAATTACACTTAGAGATTAAAAATAATGCAACCTACTAACAATCCTAATCTATTCTACTTCACTAGCCATGATTTCATTTTTATATAATATTTGATCGCAAACAAGATGAAACTTACATGAAATGAAATTTCATAATCTCTAGTAAATTATGCATGGTTTCATTTTTATATAATATTTGACCGTAAACGGTCCAGACGAAACTCACATGACATGATTGTAGTAAAAGACGTAAGAATAGTCTATTAAATTATATATGGTACTTTAAATTTAATTGTTCATTTAAACGAGTCGAAATAAGTCTAGTTGTAAATATTTTATTTATAAATTATTTTATGACAGATTATACATTACTTTGAACATTTAAGTTTCTGAAATGTAAAACAAATTATAGAAGTGTGAACATAAATGTGTGAGGTTACTATACTTACATCATCCTCATGATGTAACGCATGCTCACCCTCTTTTATTGTAAATTTACTAGGAAATTTAAGCGAGTTTTGTTCAAATGTACGTAGTCCTCGTTACTTTACTATTCTATATTTACAAGTCAATGTCATTTTAGTTTGGTGATGATGTGATGTAATAGACATTAGTGTATAAGTGTATTGCCTTGCTTTGTGGCATTTATTAATGCCTCGTCCTGTTCTATTGAATAGTGATGCTCCACAAAAGAAGAAATGTTATAGTTAGGTCAATTTTGTGTCGAGGTACTTTATATTTTTTCGGCAATGCAAGGACAAGCCACGAGCACCACGATATATATAATTCCACGCTACTTTTGGTTTGATGTTTTTGGATGATTCTTACGTGTGTAACGTGAAAGGGAAACCTTTAAATAGTTTAATTTCCTAATTATGCTTTGAAGGAAGAATACGTACCTCCTCATGTTAATATTATTGCATTCATAGAAAACACATATTTCATCCGTTCCAAAATATTAATTATTTTTTTCATTAATATTCCTAAGTGTCACTTTAATTTTTTAATATAATGTTAATATTTTAAGATTAATTTTATAAATTATCATTATCTTTTATCTATTTATTAATTTTTCTTGTAAAGGAAGTAATATATATTCACACCTAACATATGCTTAATTGATGAAAAGGTTTTTAAGTTTGAATATTCACGTCTTTCGATTAATTGAGTTTTCACTGAGTGATTTTGCAAGCTTTTATTGAAGCCTGTGAGATTCTCTAATGTTGAGGAAATTCATAAAAAGAGGAAAAAAGACAGGAGAAAATATCTTATTTAATTTGGTTAAAAGAGAGAGGAGAGAATCCTTTTCTTGTTTAGAAGAGAGGAAAAATATATAATGTATGGTACAAGAAGAGAAGAAAGATGCACGAAAATTAGTTGCAACTCACTATGCAATACCTTCCGTGAACACACGCAGGTAGCAAGTGTAAGTTTTAATAGTTTTCTTAGGATCACAATAATAAAAAAATTAATAGGATTTTAAAATTAATAATTCTTATAAATAATAGATAAATAATATGTATATTTTTTTATAATGAATTTTTTTAAGTACATTTTGATTCCTTGATAGAGAAAAAAAAAATAAGATTTGATTTCTTTTAATTCTTCTTTCTCTTTTCTCTATTTTCAACAATAATAGTTAGGATTAAGATAATATTCTAATATTAAAAAAGAAACCTTATTTCACGTTAATAAATATTAATTTTTTAAAATTATTATTCTCATCAAATAATAATTATTTCTAAAAATTATTTTACTTAAACTCATGATCCATTTACAATTATACTCATAATCATTAATTATTATTTATTTATTAATTCTTAATAAGTCACATACTTTTCGCATAACAAATTAAATCTCACAGCGGATAGCAGAAAACTAGAGATACAAATACACAATTGCAATATTAATAAGAACAAAATTAAAATATCAACAAATTAAGGTTTGGAAATAAAAAGGCAACTTCGAATTTAATTTAAAGAACCGACATATATAGTGTCCTTTTGTCGGTGTACATACTACCTCATTGAATTAATATGCATGCCACTCGTGTTCACATTTCCTTCAACCTCTTTCGTTTTTCTCTTGCCTTAAGATTCTTTTGCAAAAAGAACCCACCACCTTAACGGTATGTCGATAATTGTAGAACCCTCGAGCATCACGAATAATATGACAAAATACATCAATAATGATTTAGATAGGTGATAATAATTTGTGTTCTTCAAGATTTAAATCCTGACATTAGATTTTAAATAATTGGAAATAAATGGATAATTTTTTGATTAAATGATAATGTAAATAATTTTAAACTCAAAACTTTAAAAATATGAATTCCGCGTGCTACCTGTTACCCTTTGTTTTTTACTATACTATGTTGTTCGTACTTCGTGCTTGTTTAGGTTAACAGGGGAAGAGAAAAAAATAGGGGAAAAAAAGTGGCATATATTGGACTGGGTCAAGTTGGGCTATTCTTCTTTGGTGTTGCTAATGGTCCCTATAAAAGTTACTTTTGGCCCCTATCTCCATGAGAAATCCCCATTCTGCCTCCCATTTGAATTTCTCCACCCTTCCCTCTCCCCCATGCTCTTGCCCCTCTTTCCTGGCACTCCCTTCCTCTTCTCTCTTCCCCAATTGTTCTCCTTCCTAACCCTCTCTTCCTCTCCTTCCCTTTCCCAACTCCTATCCTTCCCAACCCTCTTCATTTTCCCTCTCTTTCCTCAACTTGCACCCAACCCTTCTCCCTCGCGTCTCATGTATTTTTTCTGCCATGTCTTGTTCAATGAAATCATGATTTTGTTATAGATGTATCAGCAAAGGAATCACAATTGTGTTTATTTTTTTTCTAGAAAAACATGTAACAGAATGCAATTTCATTGTGTATTCTAAAACAATTGAATCATAATTTTGTTACATATTTTTTTTGGGGTTTAGAAAGACACAACAGAATCCTGGAAAAACAACACAACGAAATAACAATCCTAGTGTCTTTTGATGAAACACAACAAAATCATGATTCTGTTGTGGTATTCTAAACCCAATTTTTTAAATGTTTCTTATTTTTTTTCTTAGTTTAGTTTTTTTCTTACTTTTATTTATTTTTAATTCAAAATGTGTCTTGATGTTTATTATTTTTTAGGACAAATGTAATGTTTTTTAAAATTTTCTTAGTTAAATATAATTGTTTATTCTAAATGATTACTGACTTATTTTCTTCAGATGGCTCGCACGAAGCAAACATCATACATTGCTAAACGTGACCCCTCCAATGAAGGCTCGTTGCAGGAAGGAGAAAATATTGCAGAGAGACATCATAGAGTGACTATGTCGGGGCGTCAATGTCGTGATGATGAGCGATGAAAACAGCAGTTAGAGCTACAACCACAACCACAACCAAGGTCAAGGCTAGTTGCTGATAGGATCATTAGACCTCCATTTGGAGGAGGTCTAGTTGATTGGTCCCTTCTTCAGTCTTATAGGGACCACTGTGCTTGTCATATTTGGATAGGAGTGGTCAGAATTGAAGCTTGTCAACCACAATGCTCAAGTACTACCACTCTCGACTCATCCATAAGTTAGGGCTTACATGGAGCGGTCGAGATTATCAGTTCTTTTTATGGTGTAGTATCTTATCACAAACAGGGGCTTGGTGAATGCCTCTTTTGAGAGATGGCACGAGGAAACGTCTTCCACCTACCTGTTAGAGAGATGACCATCACTCTGGATTATGTGTCTTATCCATTGCACTTGCCTGTGATAAACAGGCTCATTGATCATGTCCCCTCACTCTTTGACAGAGAGACAATGAAGATTCTGCTGATGACTCATTTGGTCGTTCCAACAAAGACAAAGGTTGTAGCGATGGCAAACACAAGTGTTAAGGTGAGTTTGACATGGCTGGAAGACCTTTATCACCACTATGTTGAGTTAGGCTCATATGTTTGGGCCACAACTTATCTCTTTCACTTGATTGGAAATACAATATTTGTCGACAAGTCCTTGACTCACGTTCATGTCGCCTACCTCTAATACCTCGGAAACTTGGATGCTTGCCATGAGTATGCATGGGAAGCAGTTGCACTAGCAGACCTCTACTACAATCTCTCTTATGCGAGTTAGTATAACAACAAACAGTGTGAATGTTATATGATGTTATTCAAAGCAAATGGAGGATTATGTGGTGGAGGACCCGATACCCACCAGACAAAAGGTATTGAGAGGTCCAAGCATGGCCTTCCAGTTAGGGAGAAACTGGATGACCTACAAATGAATGTTGTCGTGTGGTGTCCATATAAGGACCGTGGGGATGTGAGGCCTTTTGCACAACAAATCCTTTTTTTTAGCTTCATCAAATTCAGGACTGACGTGAGGCCTTATCATCCAAAGAGGATTTTAAGGAAGTTTGACCATGTACATATGATTTCACACTACCCACCTCCCCGTTTTATGTATCAGCTTTGTGATTAAGCGTGGGTGGAGTGGCAACAACATATCATTCCTCTTGGCGATGTTGTGCCACCTAGGGGTCCTTGGGCTTGTACCTATGACTATTTGCCTTGGTTTTACAAGGTTTTATACGTTTATTTTCTATCAGATTATAGCTACAACTTAGGTAGCCACTGACAGATTATGTACTAGATGGAGACTACTCTTACCAGGTAATGCAAACTAGATTTTGTTGGTTTTTTTCCTAAATTGTCACTAAAAAATAGTTACTAATTGTAATTGTTATTGCGGGATTGATTCTGGATGGCAGTAGAAGCTATGTAGAGCTTGTTGGACCTTAGAGTTGTGCCAAAGGACACTAGCCATCCCCAACTCATACAATAAGCTTTGCAACTATCGCAGGAGGGCTTAACAACTGGGTGTAGCTCAAACACATAGAGACCCAGGAAGAAGGTTGACAAGGATGGTGGCGAGGGTGGCAAGAAAGGTTGATTATTGTATTAGACATATGTTATTGTTATTATTATTATTATTATTATTATTATTATCATTATTATTATCATTATTATTATTATTATTATTATTATTACTATTTTTTTATGGTTTGATGTAATATGTATAGTTTTTTATGTTGCTTTGAATTTTTTTTTCTAAGTTATGTTAAGGTTGAATTACTTTTCTTGTGTTCATCGAGTGTTTAAACAACACACACTTAGTAATTTAACAACAATGATTTCTTCAATCGATTCATAAAATAAACATCAACAACTTAAGAAGTACTAATATTATAGACTTTTCTTTAAAAAAAATGTATGATATTTATAAAGTAAAAACATAACTAGACAAATTTATCATGCATCAGAACAATGATCTCATCAGTAGATCTTAGTTTTCTTGGTTTGTGCAACAGGACAAAGATTTCATTTGCAAATAGACCAAAAATTGCATTCAACTCAATCAGACCTTTACTACTAAATTCCAAAAAAGATGAAAAACATTTTCTCCACATCATCGTTGTGTTTAAGCTTCATACACTCATATTCAACGCAACTATCACCTACATAAACAGGTTGATGGCAAAAAGGATAACTAAAATTTTGCAACCTTCGATGGCGCGTCCACAATTATTTTCCTTACAACATCAAGTGACATGTTCTCACTTATTGTGATGAATTTCGAACCACTTGGGCATTCAAACAATACTACTTTAGATGATGAAAGTATGTCACCATCACAATACACAATAGCAAATACATTCTCCATGTTTTAAGCAATATGGTGAATATCAAGAAGCAAAGGTGTTGAGTTGCATCAAAACCCTACTGTTATTTATATTATATTATCTATTATTTTCTTTTGAGTCATATCAATGGTTAAGATCGCACTGACAATGTAAACGATTTAGATTGTGTCTATATTTAATTCGATTGGTATATGTATCATAAAAAGACATTGTTCAATCAATAATGCAGTGTTCTAGTATTCAATCAATAAAAAATACCAAATGTATTTTTATTTTGTAACTTTTTTTAAAACATTACAACGGAATCACAATTATTTTGTTTTAAGGGGGTGCCAAAAAAAATTATAATGGAATCATGATTCCGTTGTATTCTAGAAAAATCATAACAATGAAATCATGATTATGTTACGTTAAGGGGGGTGCCACAAAAAACAACGGAATCATGATTTTGTTGTAATGTTTGGCTCACAAAAAAACATACAACATAATTGTGATTTCGTTGTACATTATACAATGAAATTGTGATTTCGTTATGTTGTGAGAGGGGATGCAAAGATGAATGCACAATGTAATGGTGATTCAATTGTGCATTCTATTCAAAGGAATCATGATTCCTTAGGAAAGGCAATTTTGGAATAAAAAAAAGGGTCAACTCCTATGTAGGGGCAATAGCAAATGGAATGAGGCCAATAGTAATCCCTCACTTCTTTCATTATTTGATATGACTTTGGAGTATATTTGAAAGAGGTTGCTATTGGCACACTAAATATTTGCTCCTAGCACCTCCACCCCTAGGAAATTTCCTCTTTCTCCTCTCGTTTTTCCTTAAGCTCTGAAGTTATCTCCCTCTAAGCTCTTTTCCATTTTCATCAATCTCTTCTCTTTTGATAACATTTGTCTCTCCTCTCAAGCTCGAGCTTTCTCTTCTTAGTCTTGGAACCTGAGGTCACAACCTCTATTTCTGGTGAGTGTGGCTAAGTTATTGTTTATTTCATAGTGACAAATTTATCAAAAACTTGTTTCCATTGTGTTCTATAACACAATGTAAACTGAAAACTAGTCTCCTTTTTGTAAATGAGATAGTACAAATTGGAAACAAGTTTTCATTCTTTAGATATCCATGTACAAATGAAAACTTATTTTCATTCTGCTCTATAATGCAATGGAAACAAGTTTCTAATTTGTACTATCTCATTTACAAAACATAATATGTTAGACACTACAAATATTTCATATGTTTTGGGTTTTAACTTAAGTTCTTTCTTGGTAGGTTAGCCCAAAAAAGAAAAAAAGGCTTCCTTTTCAACTCAATGCCCATCCCAGGTAACAAAACTGAACTAACCCAATCAAAAAATCACATTATGATTTGATCCAACAATAAAAGAAAATAGAATCATGACATTTTGTGAGATGATTTTTTTGGGGGTAAATAATCACTTCACTCCCTGAATTTGTAATGCGATGACAATTTAGTCCTTAAAAGATGAAAAAATAAAATTGTACTTGGATTTGCGAAAAGTGCAACAATTTAATCCAAACATTAAATATCTTCATCAAAGCAAACAAAATGTTCTGCATGGCATTCGTGGATGGATTTGTCAGCGAAAATTTTCCTACGTGTATTGTTGATCCGGTGATGAGTAGGATGGATGGATTGATTTGTCAATAAAATTTCGACGGAGTAATTTGTCAATGAGGAGAATTGTTGATTTTTTTACATCAAAAAGCTTTTGCAAGAAAGTAACCATTGAGTTGCAACAACCACTCCTGTTGGATCGAGTGGCCTCAGAATAATTAAGAAGGGGGTGAATTAATTATTCCTAAACCTTTACTAATTAAAAATTACCCTTCTAAGGCTTTTACTTATTTTGTTAAGAGAATATGGAGTAGAAGAGAAACTTAACAGAAAGTAAAAACACAAATTAAATGCACAGCGGAAAGTAAAAGAGTAGGGAAGAAGGTAACAAACACACAAGAGTTTTTATACTGGTTCAGCAACAACCCGTGCCTACATCTAGTCCCCGAGCAACCTACGGTCCTTGAGATTTCTTTCAACCTTGTAAAAATCCATTTACAAGCAAAGATCCACAAGGGATGTACCCTCCCTTGTTCTCTTTGAACCTAGTGGATGTACCCTCCACTAGAACTGATCCACAAGAGATGTACCTTCTCTTGTTCTCAGTCAAACCCAAGTAGATGTACCCTCTACTTGTACCACAAAGGATGTACCCTCCAATGTGTTAAGACAAAGATCTCAGGCTGTTAAACCTTTGATACTTTGTGAATGGGGATACAAAAGAATTCTCAGGCGGTTAGTCCTTTGAACACTTTTGTATTAGGGAAAGGGAAGAATCAAAAGAATTCTCAGACTGTGTCGTTTTGAATTCTTTGACAAGGGAGAAGGGAGACACAAAAGAATTCAGGCGGTTAGTCCTTTGTTCTTTTGGAAAAGGGAGAAGAGAGACACAAAAAGAATTCAGGCGGTTAGTCCTTTGTTCTTTTGGAGAAGGGAGAAGAGAGACAAAAAGAATTCAGGCGGTTAGTCCTTGACGAATTCTTTTTGGCAAAGGGAGAAGAGAATGAAAAAGATGAATAACACAAGTTTTCAAGGTTTAGAAAAACCAGAAAACTTTGGAAAGCTTTTGGCAAAAGGAAGAAGAAGAAGAAGTTCAAAGAAACTCAGAAATCAATGTGGAAAACTTGCTTGTGTAAAGAATGAATTGGAAAAGATTGATTGATAGAATGAATGAATTGATTGAAAAATGCAAAACAAAGCCTTGCTTTTATAAACTATTCGTGTCTGGTTAAGAAGACCATTTAGAAGAGTTATAACTTTTAGAAAAACTTAAAACCAATTTGAAAAAGTCAAAAACCTTTTGAAGAGTTACATCTTTTGATTTATTCAGAAACAGTCACTGGTAATCGATTACCAAATTAGTGTAATCGATTACACAAAGCTTTTGTGTGAAAGGATGTGACTCTTCACATTTGAATTTGAATTTCAACATTCAAAGGCACTGGTAATCGATTACCAAAACATTGTAATCGATTACAGCTTTTTGAAAATAATTGGAACGTTGTAAATTCAATTTGAAAACTTTTTCAAAACAATTTTGCTACTGGTAATCGATTACAATAATCTGGTAATCGATTACCAGAGAGTAAAAACTCTTTGGTAAAAGGTTTTGTCAAAAACTCATGTGCTATTCAAAGTTTTGAAAAACTTTTTAATACTTATCTTGATTGAGTCTTCTCTTCATTCTTGAATCTTGAGTCTTGAATCTTGATCTTGATTCTTGAGATCTAGAACCTTGAATCTTGATTCTTGTCTCTAGACTTTCTTCTTGAGTCTTGAATTCTTCTTGATTCTTATCTTGAACTCTTGAATTTTTCTTGATTTACTTGAGTTGTTCTTTGATTGATCTTTGATTCACTTTAGTTGTTCTTTGATTGATCTTTGAGCTTTTTGTCATCACCTTTGTCATCATCTTTTGTTATCATCATTGTTATCATCAAAACACATTTGAATCACCTTTGATTCACCATGAAGCTTTGCTTCTACAATTTAGTCCTTAAAAGATGAAAAAATAAAATTGTACTTGGATTTGCGAAAAGTGCAACAATTTAATCCAAACATTAAATATCTTCATCAAAGCAAACAAAATGTTCTGCATGGCATTCGTGGATGGATTTGTCAACGAAAATTTTCCTACGTGTATTGTTGATCCGGTGATGAGTAGGATGGATGGATTGATTTGTCAATAAAATTTCGATGGAGTAATTTGTCAATGAAGAGAATTGTTGATTTTTTTACATCAAAAAGCTTTTGCAAGAAAGTAACCATTGAGTTGCAACAACCACTCCTTCTCCAACAACCATTATATGTTGCTTTCTTCCAAATGAAGCTCCATTTTCTTCTCCCAACTTCAATGGCTAGTTTTTTTCTTCCCCCAATTTGATGCAATTTTTCTTCTTCTTCCAGCCTTGAACGCAAGTGTTGTTGTTCTCCCTCAGCTGCTCAAATTTCATGCAAATGGGTTGATAGGTAACAAAAAGTTATGCTACCTCAACTACTAATTCTACAACTAAAAGAGATAAAATAATAATTCTGAATTCTTCATTAATTTCTTAGAGATTCCAAAAGGCTACATATAGCTAAAACACTAAGGTTACACATGCCCACAATTCTAATGATAACTATAACTATTACCAGCTAATAAAAGGTTGGACTTACAACAAAGCTAACTTTATTGAATTCAAAGTTGGAATCCCTTGCAAGAGCTAAGGTCTTCACGTTCCTTCTTGGTCTTTTAGCAACGTTAGGCCCAATATTGGTGATGGAACTATGATTCACATATGGTGGAAAAAAAAGTCATGGTGAAAGTGGGTCATCCAACAATGATGGTGACAACCATAAGCGTAATGTTAAATGCTGGTGTGGGTTGAAGGCTATAATAAGAACAACTAAAACCTCTAAAAATCCAGGGCCAATCCTTTTGATGAGAGATGGATATGGAAAAACTAAGAATGAGGATGAATGCCTTGCAAATGGAGTTGAAGATAACCAAATACTTTATTTTTCTTTTGTTTTTGGTCATGGTTGGCTTAAGGGTGGTAAGTGGGTGTTGGATTGTGTGACCCAAGTTTGATTTGATTTTGTTTTTTTTTATGAATTTGTGAGTTAGTTGCTAAATTGAAGAATGCATTTGACATTATCTCGTATTGATGAAAGACTTATTTGTCAGTTAACATAATGTTGAAAATGAGTTGCCGACAATGGTCTCTTCATAGCTTTTCTCTTTAACTCTCACTCTCACTTAAAGGTAGGAGCATCAAAAGGCACCCATGTTTTGCATTGGTGAAAATGGGCAACAAATGGTTACTTTTTTGTGTATTATCCATGTAAAATTTTTTATGATAAATTTGTTGAAAATTTCACCAAAATGTATATACTTATTGACAAATTGATCCTTAACAAATATTATTAACTAACAAACTAGTCCACAAAATAAGTGATAGCATGCACTCACTAGTAGAATCATCCGTGAAATAAGATAACATGAACATAGTCCATAAAACTAAAATGAGCATGCATAGAACATAAAATTGTTGTTCATTACTCATAACATACCCAAGTTCCCAAGTAGTAGTAAAATTTATACTATTATTGTACATTACAAAAATAAAAAACAAAGACACCAAAGCATGCCACAATGTCACTGTCATAATAGAAATTTCCAAAAATATATCCAAAATATGTCCAAAACACGTTGAATCACTTTGAAGAAGGTTGAGGTTGTTGGATACGTAGTGTAGGAATGAAGCTCATCAAGCTTGACTGTGACACTCTTGGAAATATACTCCACTTGGAAATGGAACTCTAACCATAGAAGTATTTGCATGTTGGATAGGAGGTGGTCTGACTGCAGGTGCAAGTGGTACAAATGTGGGGACATTGGAAACTTCAATAGCAGCTGCTGGTGGTGCAACTTCAATTGCAGCCTCTTCAGTGACTGGTGCATTTTGAAAGCAAACCATTTCTTTCTGCATTGAATGAATGAAATTAAAATAAGTTACTATATTGATGTTTGAGAGTAAATGGTTTCTAAGTAAAAATAGATCGCCAAAAATATTAGTATATTGTTGTTTGAGTTGTTGCAGCTGCAGTAGGAGTAACAACAACTTCAGGTGAGGGTTTCCGTTTTTTAGGTTTAGGTGGCACACCACCATTATTGCAAGCCCCTGCTGTTGTGACCTTCAAGGCCACATCTCATACAAGTAACAGTGGGAAAATTCCTTTTCATCCTAGTCCTATTGTTGCTACTTTCTCCCTCAGTTGTGTCCTTTCTCCTAGCTTGCTTAGGTTGTCCATGTATTCTCTTCATTAGGGTGGCTTCGGTTTGTCATATTGTGTCCTCACCCAATACTGTTAACTCCTGGTAGGATGGATGTATTAGGCCTGCATAACAAACCTAGATACAACACAATAAAAGATAACAAGATAGGAATTCAAGTCAATCCAACGCAAACATAGGATAGTCTGAAATAAGAAAATTTAAATATATACATGAACATATATACCAATAAACAAATGAATTCCACAACCATAAAAAAACCCAACATTTTGTATTTAACTATTTATACTAGATCCCACATTTGAATTAATAAATAAATAAAATGAGTAAATAATACACACATAACTTAAAAAGCTACAACAAAGCATGCCTCTATGCTTACACACCATGGTTCAACGTGTTTCCACCTTAAATGCTACAACTATGAACCCATCTCTTAGTCGTTTTTACATTCATAACTATTCTTTCAATACTTATCTACAATTATACCAAGCTTATCTATTGAGTTAACCTTGCCAAATACACAACATACCACACCTCAAACGTTATTGTCTACTGTACATGGAATAAAATAAATTAACAATGAGCTCAATCTAAGATTAAAATTGATTAAAAGGAAACATAAAAAACACTAAAAGGGTAGAGAAAAAAAGATACTTAATTGAACCAAATTAATATGTTGTGTTCATAGTACAACATAAAACAGGGTTCTATAAATCAAATAAATTGATAGAATGAAAACATGGAATACAACATATAAAAAATAGAACTCTACAATTTTATAATTTTATTATAATGAATGTTAAAGTAGTAATAACCTCTCAATGAAAGTTAGAAATGTTATACATGTCACATGCCATAGTCTAGAAGTACAATGCACAATGTTCAAATCTACATCAACCTTTGTTTCGTAATGTTGAATCTCATATCTGTTGCCATCATCATTTCCCACCCACTATGCAATTCCCTTGTTTCTTTCACGCTTTTCTTTCTCCAAACATGATTGTTGCATGTGTGCCAAGGGTCTCATTCTAGCAACCATTTTCAGTTTGTTACTACTCATTTTCCACATGATATAACACCTGATCTCCTCTAATAAAGTCAATATTGGATTGCTCCTATAATTCAGTATCTTGGCATTCAAAGATTCATAATTATTTTTTGTGATAATTCTCACTGAAATAGGCTTTTGTCCAGGATTCCTTTGGCCATTTGTACAAATACTTGAATGCATTCTCATTCTTCCTCTTGATAGTTTCCATGGCCTTTTTAAATTTTGGTTTTGTTGTAGCCCTTGCACATTGCCAGACTAATCCCCTCAGCTCCTTGTCTTTCCATTGTTTGGAAAAGTTCCTCCACAAGTGCATAACACAAAACCTATGAGGAGCTCCAGGAAAGACCTCTCTCATAGTTGGGACCAGACCCTACGAGATCAATAACAAGGCACAACCAGAATTCAATATAAATTATACTGACAATTTAGTCACTAAGGTTTGTCACTTAATGATAAATTAGTCCCTAAGGTTTTTCGCTTAATGGCAGATTGGTCCACGAAATTTAAAGCAACCAAGTAATAGATTATTAAAAATATTCATTCATGCATATATGCATGCAAGGTCATTAAGAGAGAAATTTATCTTTTGTATGTCAAACATGAAGTTCCAACCTAATTGAGAATAATCACCCAAATCTTGATGTAGTAAAGTTAGAAACCATTTCCAATTTTCCTTGTCTTCTACATCCATAACAACATAAGCTATAGGAAATATTTCATTGTTAGCATCTTGACCAACAACACACAACAAATATCCACCATAATATCCTTTTAAAAAACAACCATCAAGGCTAATTAATGGTCTGCAACCAGCTTTAAACCCTTTCTTGCATGCATCAAGACACACATAAATTCTTTGAAAGATGGGTTGGGAATAGGGTACATGAATGCAATTAATTTTCACTGTGCTTCCTTCATTGCTTGTTGTCTGCTCATCAGCATAATCCCAAATTCTTTCATATTGTTTTTTAATATTTCCTTCAACCATGCTTCTTGCAGCTTTCAAAGCCCTAAACATCATTCACTCTTCTACTTTCACACCATAGTCAACCTTCATATGGGCATGTGCCTCATGATGAGTTAAAGTAGGGTGTACCTTTAACTTCTCAACTAGCTTGTTTGCAACCCATTTCCTATTAGCTTGTGAGTTCTTGAAAACACTTCCAACAACTGTGTTCCTTAATGAAAGTTTTCACTTGAAAGCTTCTTGCAGCTTTGCTCCATGCACAATAAATCTCCCATGGATAGTCTTTTACTTTGCAGCGAGCTTTACATCTTGTAAGGTCATTTTTAATCCACTTTACTTCCCTGCCAAGATTAATTGTGTAGTCCTTAACTGCATCTTTAAAAATAGCTATAGTATCAAATTCCATTCCTAGCTGAAAGTGCACTTGGCCAAAGCCGTTATCAGAATTATATTGAGGAGACTCTAATCTCTTTTTGCCATTATCCTCTTCATCACTACTAGGTATAGACCTCAAAGATTTAGAGTCATAACTATAATGACTAGTGCCAGATGAGTCATCAGCATGCACACCTGAAACAAGTTGGTATGCCATGTACAAGTAATAGTACACCTTCATTTAAATACACATTAATTAAAAATAATAAATATTAACACTTACCTGAAAGATTCCTGACAAAGTCAAGATCACTGTTAACATCATCATCATAATAATCTTCAGATTCATCATCATAACCTTCATCTTCTTCATTGTCATCCTCAAAGTCATCAAAGAATTTAGAAATGTTTTCAGCGACTACATTTTCTTCATTAAGACCAGCATAGTCCAGTGGCATATCATATAAAGGTTCCACTTCATCTGCAGCATTTTTAGAAGTCACACCCTTTACTTCTTGTACATTAGGATGGACATCCTTTGCATATTTTTCAGCAAGCACCTCGTCACCCAGTGGCACATCATCTGTAGATTTTTCAGTGTCCGCCGCCACACCTTGTGGCACACTATGATCCACACTATCTGAACATTTTTCAGCATCCACCTCCTCACATTGTGGCACACTAATATCAACATCCTTTGTGTATTTTTTCAGAACCCTCCTTCTCCCCTATTTTCCCATTGTATTCAACATCCACATCATCCTCAATCACCATCACAATCTCCGGTGTGTCATCAACCGCATGATCAAAATATATGTGAACATCCATCTTTGGATCAACATAAGTTGTGTGCTACACATACCCAACACATCTACATCAGTTTCTAATAGAAGTAACCCTTCCTTAAACCCTCTTCCAGGTACCAAATAGAAAACTTTTTCGAAACTAGGTATATCCACCACATTTTTTTTATAGAGATCCTGAATAACCCAAATGTTCATCAAATCAGTCTTGACTGACTCCTAGTAACATTCTTCCCCATCTAAATACTCCAACACCCCTTCATCATTATAGCCAAAACGACCCTTGTAGCGCAACACAAGGTTAATTTCAGACATTCGAAAAAAATGAAATAGGTGCTAATTTAGTGTTTTTTTTAACGCAACGGGGCACACAAGCAATCATCATGAAGCCATAAACCTACCCCTTTCAACAACTCAAAAAATTTCAAAGTACAAACATAATCGAAAAAGACAATGCATTTACGAAAAATGATGTGTTTACCTTACGAAGCACAATGTTGTTCTTCATAGAACAAAATCGTTACCATCGATAGACACTAAAAGCACAACTGGTTGCATTGCGTTCTCACTGTGCTCTTGTCGCTTTCTTGCCGCGTCGCTCTGGTTGCATCGCTTCTGGCCCATTCTTGCAAGCGGCAACCAGATGAAAGTGTAACTAGCGCTGGGAAGGATGTGCGTCGTGTTCGCGTTTTGGGTCTTGGGTGGTGGGGATGGTGTCACGTTCTGGTCGCATGGTAAACCTCCGCGTTCTCGCAAATGGCCACTGGAGGAAGCACAACCAGTATCGAGAATGGTGTGTGTCGCGACAACAAGGAGAGAGGAGTGGGGTATGGTCTGGGTTGACTTTCAAAAAAGAAGCCAACCAAGAAAGGACTTTTTGTCTGTTTTACACTTTTTAATTTTAATGACAATTTAATCTGCACATGTTATACACTTGTTTTGTCAGGTAGATTGATTTGAACCATGTAAACTACGATTGTTAACGGAAACAAAAGGATTTTAATTCTTGGAACAAATTGTCATGACATTTGATATTTGTGGATTAAATAGATAATTTTCATAGTATAAGAACAAAATTGTTAACGAGTATAAATTATAAGGACTAAATTGGTCATTTTCCAAAAAAAAAAATGGGATAAGTTATGTGAAAGAGTATTTTTGATCTTTCACTGAACATTAATACCATTAACATTGTTATTTAACGAAATGTTAGCTTAGGGTGTCAAAATAATGCATTTTAATGGAGGAGAGGAGAGTGCAATAAGTCCTAACTAGGAGAGATGAGTTCAAATTGCTCTTGAAAATATTACATAGGTATCCTCTTAAATATTACACTAACACTTCTTACAAGAAAAGTAAGAGTAATGGTTATAAAATCGGGAGATGCACGTGTAATTATCTGAAATCTGATGTAATTTGCTCTAAAATATAATTAGTTACATTACAAATGAAAAAAAAATAATAATCTGAAATGATTTACGAACAATTTAATTTTTAATTATTTGTGAAATTGTGAAGTAGTGCGGGAAATAGAAAGAGAAAATATTGAAACGGGAGAAAGTGAAAGAGTCTTCAATCACAACGAAGCGAGCTTGAGTCTTCAAACACAGTTTGTTGTTGATGTTTCTGAGGTGTGAAGGGGCTAGGGGCATGGATGAAGATCAAATAGAAGGTTGTGTGAGTGGGTATTTGAAGCAGAAAGGGTTTACGCAAAACGATGACCAACTTCAACTCACCAACACCGATTCATCTCTCCAACCTGATACTATCAATCGCGGCCTGTACTCTCTCTCTCTTTCTCTCTTTCGTTTCAATTTTCGTACATTTTCGTTTTCTTAATTTAAACCCTTTTGCCTGTGAAAATCATGTATGTTATTGGATTAATGGATGAAAGAAATTAGACATAAACTAGCACAGCGTTAGTGTCACCCGCGAAACGGTGGAGCTATTGTCAATAATCAAAGCATACATTAAATTACTTTTATTTTAGGTGTGTGAGTGTTTTAAGTCTTGCAAAAGAAAAATTGATTTAAACTACGCAAGGTCAAGGTATGATATGGCATGGTTGTTAGATATCTTTGCCCTGAGTTTGTGATTAGAAGTTCATCCTTAGGCTGCCGTATATGGAAAAACATTTGTTGAGAGAGGTAAGTTCCTTGATAATAGATCTTAGCATGTCGAGTGATTAGTCTCCGGCTTTTGGTGGGGATACCTTGGGTTCACCCCCAAAAAGCACTTAAAAGACTTAAACCATGTAAGTGTAAATTGTAGTTTTAAATGATCAATGAAATTGTGCAAATTTCAGTGGGTGCAGTTGCCCACCTTAGTGCCTAACATATGAGTTATGTTTCATATTTTGAAGATTCATTGTCTGTTCTGTAAGAAAAGCATGGGAATTTGTACTGTGATGGTGCATTTTTACTCGATAGAGATTTCCTCCCACACTGCCATGCCTTGCTAATCACTTTGCTCATGTAAGTAAATCTAGAGGATGAACTTCAATGGAAATTTATATTGAATTTTATTGTAAAACATGAAGGATAGGTGTGTGGTTTTACTTTTGTGAATGAGGGAGAAAAAAATTAGTGGTTTTCCCAATATTTTTATGTTTTCAATTGGGAAACAATTTTTTTGTTTTAATTAAGATGATGAAAGAGGGCGAGCTCTAGTGCAGCGGTAAAGTTGTGCCTTGGTGACTTGTTGATCATGGGTTCGAATCCGGAAACAGCCTCTTTGCATATGCAAGGGTAAGGCTGCGTACAACATCCCTCCTCCATACCTTCGCATAGCGAAGAGCCTCTGGACAATGGGGTACGAAGTTTTTTTTTAATTAAGATGATGAAACTGCCAGTTAGCTTGCTAGGCCTATTTGAAGTTATTGGAAAAATCCAAGTCCCCACATCAACTAGAGATTAGGGGCAAGATAAAGTATATGTGGGGGACAACCCTCACCTTACAAGTCGGTTTTGTTGGATTGAGTTAGGCCCTTAACCTACATTCTAAGAAAAGTGTGCTTTTAAACCAGCAAAGGTATCTGTTCTTGACATTTTGAGTGTCTCACAATAAAACTATTGCACAAATATGGTTTTGATTTGGATTGTTCTCCTTCAAAAACATCTAGCAAGCATGTAAGCTGTTGAAGAGGGGGTTTACATGTTTTCATAGAACATAGTCATCAGCTTGCCTAGAGCTTACATTAGGTTACCTTTTCAATTCATGTTATTTGTGGAGTGCCTTTTTTTTTTTAATGAAAACCCTTTATTTTGCAGATTGGAGAGAGGTTCTGCTAGATACCATGATGGGTATGGTAGACTAAGATCGTGGGCATACAGATCACTTGACTCATACAAGGTAACATGCCGTTTGTTTTAAGTTCATTTGTGAAATTGCTGTGTTTCAGTTTTTGTAGTTATTACACATTGTTTGCTTCTTCTTCTTTGCAGCATGAGTTGCTGCGTGTGCTTTATCCACTATTTTTCCATTGCGTCATGGATCTTGTGGCAAAAGGGCATATTCAGGAAGGTATGAAATATTTCTACACCCTAACATTTAATAATAATTTTATTAATATAATTATTTTTATCAGATTTTAAAGCTCCTAATGAGGCCATTAGCGCAACATGCATTTTATGCTTCTGTATAACGATTCATAATTCCATTGGATATTCTCAGCTTGAAACTTTTTCAACACCTTTCGTGAAGACCATGAAATGATGCACTCACGAGACCTTCAAAAGTTAGAACTTGTTCTTTCTCCTACTCATTTGGAGGTTTGTTGCTGTCTAAAATATTGTAAAGTATTTTACTGTTTCTGTGTGTTGTACCACACACATAAAACCTTTATTAATAATCTGTAATGACACATAATTAAGGAAACCCAGTAATGAATTTTAATGAGAGAAATCCCTAATTTTAGCTACACAATCAAATTATATCAAAACGTATATTTGACACTCCCCCTCAAGTTGGAGCATAAATGTCATATGATCCAAGCTTGTTACAAATATCGTCAACTTGAGTGCCCTTGAGAGATTTTGTGAGCATGTCTGCCAGTTGTTCTTTGGAGCTAACAAAATCAGTGGTGATTTCTCTTGAAAGTACCTTCTCTCGCACAAAGTGACAATCAATCTCTATGTGTTTAGTCCACTCATAAAAGACCGGGTTTTAAGCAATGTGGAGAGCAGCTTCATTGTCACATATTAGTCTAGTATCCTAAACGTCTCCAAATTTTATCTGTTTGTAGAAGTTGCCTAAGCCATGTGATCTCGCATGCAGCTGTTATACCATGACATGATACTCAGCTTCGGCACTAGATCTTGCAACGGTTTCTGCTTCTTGCTCCTCCATGAGATAAGTTCCCTCCAATAAGGACACAATATCCAGGAGTGGATCTCGTGTCTAATGGTGATCCTGCCCAATCAGCATTAGAGTAACAAACAATTTTGGCATTGCCTTTGTCTTCATATAGCAATCCATGACCTTGTGCATTCTTGATGTATCGAAGTATGCGCATTGCAGCATTCCAATGACTATCAGTCGGGGCTTTTGGAAACTGACTGAGTAGGCTGACTGCAAAAGTGATGTCTGGTCTAGTGACAATAAGGTAATTAAGTCTGTCCACCAGACGTCGATATCTTCCTGGGTCTTCCAATGGCTCCCCCTGACTTGGGAGAAGCTTCACATTAGGATCCATAGGAGTATCACTAGGACAACAATCAAGCATACCGGTCTCGGTTAAGATATCCAGAGCATACTGCCGTTGGGAAATGGCAATGCCAGAGGAGGATTGGGCAACTTTAATCCCTAAGAAGTATTTGAGCGGACCCATATCTTTAATCTGAAATTGACTGTGGAGATGAGATTTAAGGCAAAGAATACCCGCAGAATCATTGCCAATAATAACAATGTCATCAATATAGACAACAAGGTAGATGCAAAGGTCAGATGGCAAATGGATGAAAAACATTGAGGGATCAGCCTCACAACGGGTCATGCCAAATTGGAGCAAAGCAGAGCTAAAACAGCCAAACCATGCACAAGGAGACTGCTTCAAACTGTAGAGAGAACGGCGAAGGCAACAGACCAATTGGGAGTCACCAACTGTAAAACTTGGAGGCTGATCCATATAGGCTTCTTCTTGCAACTCACCATGCAAGAAGACTTTTTTGATGTCCAGCTAGTGAAGTGGCCAATGCTGAACGGCGGCCATAGCAAGAAAGAGACGAACAAAACCAAATTTGGCCACAGGGGAAAAGGTGTCCCCGTAGTCAAGACCAAAAATCTGAGTGCATCCTTTGGCCACCAAGTGAGCTTTATAGTGATCAGTACTGCCATCTAGACCGACCTTCGCTGTATAAACCCAACGACAACCGACAGTGGTCTTGCTAGTAGGTAAAGGGACAAGTTCCCAAGTGCTGCTGGCGTCTAAGGAAGCCATTTCCTCCAACATCGCCTGTTGCCATTATGGATCAGTCATAGCTTCACCTGTAGACTTAGGGATAGACACAGAATTTTACTGTTTCTGTGTGTTGTACCACACACATAAAACCTTTATTTATAATCTGTAATGATACATAATTAAGGAGACCCAATAATGAATTAGTGTTGTTAAAAAGCGGCCATGGCGGCGCCATGGCAGAAAGGCGTCGCGGTTTTTTGAAAAAAGCGGCTGGGGAGGATATGTGCTAAAAGAGAAAATTAAAAGACTCAAGGGAAGTATTAAGACCTGGAATAGAGAGCAATTTGGTGACCCTTTCAAGAAGTACAAGAAGATTGAGGAAGAGTTAAACCAGTTGGAAGCGGACACAACTGACAGACATCTACAGCCCCAAGAACTGTTGACCAGGAGGAAGTTGCAGGAAGAATTATGGGTAGCGGCTCTTTCACACAAGTCCTTAATGAGGCAGAAAGCGAGGTTGAGATGGATTAAAGAGGGTGATTGTAATTCCAGGTACTTCCATTTGTTGATCAATTCGAGCCGCAAAAATAACTGCTTAAACGGAGTGATGATAGACGGCTCATGGATTGAAGAGCCATCAGCAGTAAAAGAGGCAGTGAGGATGTTCTTTATGAATCGTTTTCAAGAATCTGACTATAACAGACTGCGTCTGGATGGGATATGCTTTAGGACCATTGATTGACAGCAAAATGATATTCTTGTGGAGAGATTTCAGGAGGACGATGATAGGACCCAACCAGTTGCAGGAATGCCACATGAGCAGTTGATTCATCATTAGTCAAATGGGCCCAAGGTTTGGAAGGTGTATGCCAGAAAGGGCAAAAAGGGAAATAGTGGCTAGTTTGTTACTAGTGGATGACGTGTCCAGGAATGAAAGAGAGAGGATCTGATTTTTCTTCGTTTTAAGGATGTAGTGGGAGGGGAAAAGGGCATCTGGGATTGGAGGAATATTCTAGAATGTATAGGAGGCTCTAGCTTCCTATTAGGAGCCTTCAGATCTAGGGATTGTTATTCCCTCTTCTGTATTTGCTTTCAACTGATTAGAATTAATAAAGCTTTCATTCCTTATTACTACCCATTTTTCTGTGTTTCCTGTTTTCTGCATTTCTGGTACGTAACAAATTGGTCTGACCTGCCGGATACGGTCGACAACTGAGCCAGTGAATGCCACCTAAGAAGGTGACGTTGCTAGCATTCACGAAGATGGAAGCTAGGGTTGAAGCGTTAGAGACTGAGATCTCAGAAGTGCGATCCGCTCTCGTCAAGGTGCAGAAGTCGGTGACGACAAACCACACTAATTTGATAGCAATGTTGGAGAAATGCTTGGGTAAGTCGTTGCTGGTTGATGAAGGGGATGTGAGCTTCTCTTTTAACGGCTCGCCGGCGGTGACAAAAAAGAGGGACCCACATAGTACTGTTGTCAACAACCTTTGTGGAGTTGCATTGACGGAATTTCGTCAGTCCGTTAAGAAGGTTGAACTTCCGGCCTTTGACGGTGAGGATCCGGCGGAGTGGATTTCACGAGCCGAAGTATATTTTCGCGTTTAGGACACGACACCGAAGGTGAAGGTGAGTTTGGCGCAGTTGAGTATGGAAGGACCAACGATTCACTTCTTTAACTCTCTCATCGCAGTGGAAGAGAATTTGACATGGGATCGGTTGAAGGAGGCATTGTTAGGTAGGTATGGTGGTCACGGAGAAGGAGACATTTACGAACAATTAACAGAGTTGAAACAAGAAGGGACGGTGGAAGAGTATATCACTGAGTTTGAGTATTTAACTGCTCAAATACCCAAACTCCCTGAGAAACAATTTCTGGGTTATTTTTTACATGGGCTGAAAGAGGAGATATGCGGAAAGGTTCGGAGTTTAGCCGCCATGGGTGAGATAAATCGAACCAAAATTTTGCAAGTAACGAGAGCGGTGGAGAAAGAAGTCAAGGGAGGTGGACTGGGCTACAATCGTGGGCCTAGAGCGGGTAGTGGATCTTTCCGAACCGGGTCAAGAAGAAATGGGTCTGATTGGGTCATGGTGAAAGGGACAGAAGTTGAATCAAGTAGGGGTGCAAAAAGTGGAGCTAATGGGCCATGAAGTGATAACCCGGCCCAAGGTGATAGGAGAAGGAGTGGGCCTCGTCAAAGAGGGTTTACTCACTTGTCTTACAATGAGTTGATGGAGAGAAAACAAAAGGGGCTGTGTTTCAAATGTGGGGGTCCTTTCCATCCCATGCACCAATGTCCCGAAAAACAATTGAGAGTTTTGGTTGTGGATGACGAGGAGGATGGAGAGGAAGAGGCCAAAATATTGGCGGTGGAGGTAGAAGACACTGAAGACGAAGAGAAGGGAGAATTCAGTGTGCTTAACCTGCATCACATAGCACATGAGACTCCTCACACGATCAAGTTCCAAGGTCACATTAGGGGAGTAGAGGTGTTAATTTTGGTGGATAGTGGGGCTACACAACTTCATTTCTCGAAAATTGGTGCATCAAATGGAGTGGCCAGTGGAAGCTACTCCCCAAATGAAGGTTAAGTTGGGAGATGGGTTCCAAACCGCAACACAAGGTGTGTGTGAAGGGTTGGAAATGTATATTGGTGATTTTAAGTTGAACCCGGATATGCATTTGTTTGAGTTGGGAGGAATTGATGTTGTTTTGGGCATTGAATGGCTTAATACTTTGGGAGATATGATTGTAAATTGGAAGCGACAAACAATGAGTTTTTGGAAAGAAAAAAAGTGGGTGACATTAAGAGGAAACGAGGGATGTAAAGAGTCAATAATAGCGCTACAGAGCATTTTGAACAAGCCCAAGCCCAATATGCTAGGAGTGTTGTGGGAGGCAGAGAAGGTAGAGCCTGTGGAAGCCCAAAATCCAGAATTAACAAAGGTGGAACAAGCAGAGTTGGAGGAAATGTTGAGTAAGTACGCACAAGTCTTTCAAGAACCGTCGGGGTTACCACCAAGAAGGAAAATGGAGTATGCGATCAATATTGTGGAAGGCCAAGGAGCTGTGAACGTGAGGCCTTACCGTTATCCCCATCACCATAAGAATGAAATCGAGAAACAAGTCAAAGAGATGCTGTCTACAGGGATTATACGCCATAGCACCAGCTCATTTTCAAGCCCTGTCATATTAGTTAAGAAGAAGGACAACACATGGAGGATGTGTATTGACTATCGAGCCCTCAATAAGGTCAGAGTCCCTGACAAATTTCCCATTCCGGTTATCGAGGAGCTATTAGATGAGTTGAATGGAGCTAAGTTTTATTCCAAACTGGATTTAAAGTCCGGTTACCACCAAGTTAGAGTAAAGGAATCTGATGTCCATAAGACAGCATTTAGGACGCATGAGGGACATTATGAGTTTCTTGTGATGCCCTTTGGACTCATGAATGCCCCTTCAACTTTCCAAAGTCTGATGAACCATGTTTTTCGGCCCCTATTGAGAAAACATGTTTTGGTTTTTTTTTTATGATATACTCGTCTACAGTAAGGATTGGAAAACTCATTTGTTGCACTTGGAAGAGGTGTTGAGTCTACTGTCCACCCACAGTCTAGTCGCCAATAGAAAGAAGTGTCACTTTGCTCAAAGGGCAGTAGAGTATTTGGGGCATTTAATAACAGAAGAGGGAGTTGCTGTAGACCCTAGTAAAGTGGCCAGTGTGATTAAGTGGCCACAGCCTAAGAATGTCAAGGGGGTTAGAGGATTCTTGGGCCTCACAGGGTACTATAGAAGATTCATAAAAGATTATGGGAAAGTTGCGAGACCGCTAACTGAGCTTACCAAGAAGGACAATTTTAAATGGGGAGAGGAAGCTCAACAATCTTTTGAAGCTTTGAAGGAAAAACTCACTACAGCACCTATTCTTGCTCTGCCTGATTTTTCTAAAAATTTTGTGATTGAATGTGATGCGTCGGGAGGAGGTGTAGGAGCAATACTGATGCAAGACAAGAGACCCATAGCCTATTTTAGCAAGGCCCTGGGAACACGGAATTTGGTTAAATCTACTTATGAAAAGGAGTTAATGGCGGTTGTGCTAGCCATACAACATTGGAGACCCTATCTTTTGGGGAGGAAGTTTGTAGTATCCACTGATCAAAAGAGTCTGAAACAACTGTTGCAACAGAGGGTGATTAATGCTGATCAGCAAAACTGGGCTGCCAAGTTGTTGGGGTATGATTTTGAGATTGTGTATAAACAAGGGAGATTGAACAGGGGGGCAGACGCGTTGTCCAGAATTAACGAGGGGCTGGAGTTAAACACTATTAATTCTTATGTGAAATGGACGCAAGAAGAACAAGTGCGGGCAGAAAATAAGCAAGATGAGAAGTTACAGAGAATAACGAAGGAAGTGCAGGAAGATCCCATTCTTTGGCCTGGATATGAGTATTGACAGGGTGTATTACTATATGAAGGCAGGTTGGTAATTTCAAACAAGTCTAAATTAATTCCTACACTGTTAGAAGAATTTCATTCTTCCCCACATGGAGGACACTCTGGGTTTTACAAAACCTACAGAAGGCTTGCCGCGAATGTATACTGGGTGGGCATGAAAAGGACCATTCAAGAGTTTGTGAAGGGCTGTGACACCTGTCAGAGGCAGAAATATATGGCATCATCCCCAGGGGGTCTACTCCAGCCTTTACCAATTCCCGCGCAAGTATGGGAAGATATCTCTATAGACTTCATTACAGGCTTGCCCAAATCAAAGGGGTATGAAGCTATCCTGGTAGTGGTAGACAGGTTATCTAAATATTCCCATTTTATACCACTTAGGCATCCTTATACTGCAAGGAGCGTTGCTGATGTGTTTTGTAAAGAGATAATTAGGCTTCATGGAGTACCACTGTCTATAGTGAGTGATCGAGACCCCATATTTATGAGTAGTTTTTGGAAGGAATTGTTCAAAATGCAGGGGACAAAGCTCAAAATGAGTACTGCATATCACCCTGAATCTGATGGGCAGACAGAGGTAGTAAATAGGTGCCTAGAAACCTATTTAAGGTGTTTCATTTCAGACCAGCCTAAGACTTGGATGTCATGGGTACATTGGGCTGAGTATTGGTTTAACACCACATTCCATGCCGCCACAGAGAAGACACCTTTCGAGATAGTATATGGGAGGCCCCCACCGGTGTTGACCAGATGGTTGCAGGGTGAAACTAGAGTGGAAGCTGTGCAGAGGGATTTGCTGGACAGGGACGAGGCTCTGAGACAGTTGAAGAGTCAACTGTTAAGAGCGCAAGACAGAATGAGGAATCAAGCTGATAAAAGGCGTGTGGATAGGAGTTTTGTGTGTGGAGAATGGGTGTTTGTCAAGCTTAGAGCACATAGACAAAAGTCTGTGGTGTCCAGAATTAATGCCAAGTTAGCTGCTAGATATTATGGCCCATACCCTATTATAGAGAAGATAGGGGCAGTTGCATACAGGCTAAAATTACCAGAGGGGTCCAGAGTGCACCCTGTTTTCCATGTGACTTTGTTGAAGAAGGCTGTGGGGAGATATCAGGAGAAAGAAGAACTACCGGACCTGTTGGAAGAACACATTGAGATGTATGAACCAGAGGCAGTGTTGGCAGCCAGGAAAGTGAAACAGCAAGGGGAAGAAGTCAAACAGGTTCTAATTCATTGGAAGGGCAAAACTGTGGAGGAAGCAACATGGGAAGATGAGATTATGATCATAAGCCAATTTCCAAAGTTTGGCCTTGAGGACAAGGCCACATCAGAAGAAGGGGGTATTGATAGGACCCAGCCAGCTGCAGGAATGCCACATGAGCAGTTGATTCATCATGAGTCAAATGGGCCTAAGGTTTGGAAGGTGTATGTCAGAAAGGGCAAAAAGGGAAATAGTGGCTAGTTTGTTACTAGTGGATGACGTGTCCAGGAATGAAAGAGAGAGGATCTGATTTTTCTTCGTTTTAAGGATGTAGTGGGAGGGGGAAAAGGGCATATGGGATTGGAGGAATATTCTAGAATGTATAGGAGGCTCTAGCTTCCTATTAGGAGCCTTCAGATCTAGGGATTGTTATTCCCTCTTCTGTATTTGCTTTCAACTGATTAGAATTAATAAAGCTTTCATTCCTTATTACTACCCATTTTTCTGTGTTTCCTGTTTTCTGCATTTCTGGTACGTAACAGACGAGGTAAAAAGGGCGGTTTGGGATTGCGGGAGTGAAAAAAGTCCAGGTTTAAATGGTTTCAACTTTAAATTTATCAAGCAGTTTTGGCATATTCTCAAACCCGATTTCCTCCGATTTTTGGATGAATTCTGTGTTAATGGGATTTTTCCTAGGGGCTCTAATGCATCTTTCATTGCCTCAATTTCTAAGGTAGCGGATCCACTTCTGTTGAACGACTATAGACCTATCTCATTGATCGGTTGCATGTACAAGATAGTAGCTAAAATACTAGCCAACAGATTGAAGAAGGTCATGCACCTCATCATAGATGAAAGATAGTCAACATTTTTAGAAGGTAGGCACATGCTACACAGCGTGTTAATTGCAAACGAGGTGGTTGATGAAGCTAAAAGGAGTCAGAAGCCATGTATTGTGTTTAAGGTTGACTATGAGAAGGCATATGATTTCGTCTCTTGGGACTTCTTGATCTATATGCTAAGAAGAATGAGATTCTGCACCAGATGGATCCAATGGATAGAGGGATGTCTAAAATCTGCATCCATTTCAGTACTGATAAATGGCAGCCCCTCATCTGAGTTCTCCCCCCAAAAGGGGCTCAGGCAAGGGGATCCCCTAGCACCGCTCCTCTTCAATATTGTTGCTGAAGCCATAACTGGCATGATGTCACAAGCAGTGGGTAAAGGCATATTCAGGGGTTTCTTGGTTGGTCGGAACAAAGTGGAAATCAATGTTCTTCAGTATGCAGATGACATAATCTTCTTTGGCGAGGCTTCTATGCAGAATGTCAAAGCAATCAAGGCAATTCTGAGGACCTTTGAACTTGTCTCAGGCCTCAAGATTAATTTCACTAAAAGCAGTTTTGGAGCTTTGGGCATGTCGGATCAGTGGAAGATTGAGGCTGCCAATTATCTCAACTGTAGCCTGATGTCCTTTCCTTTCACTTACCTTGGTGTTCCTATTGGAGCAAATCCAAGGAGATGTCAGACATGGGACCCTATCATTAACAAGTGTGAGAGAAAACTAGTGAAGTGGAAGCAAAGACACCTGTCTTTTGGGGGGAGAGTCACACTCATACGGTCCGTATTAACATCCATTCCCATTTATTTCTTTTCTTTTTTCAGGGTTCCTAAAAAGGTGGAGGACAAGCTAGTGCGATTACGGAGGAGATTCCTATGGGTGGGGCACATGATCAAACCAAGATAGCTTGGGTCAACTGGGATACAGTGTGCCTCCCAAAAGAGAAAGGGGGTTTAGGGATCAGGGATATTAGCACGTTCAACCTCGCACTGCTTGGCAAATGGAAATGGAATCTGTTCAAGCATCAGAGGAAAATGTGGGCCAGGATACTGGAGTCTAAGTATGGCGGTTGGAGGAGCCTGAATGAAGCACCCTGAGTTCATAGTGAGTCCATATGGTGGCAGGATCTAAAGCTGGTATTTCACCATCCGCAACATGGTCCTGTATTGGATAATGCAAAGTTGTGGAGGGTCAGATGTGGTGATAAATTCATGTTCTGGGAGGACAATTGGATGGGAGGAGCCGGTCCCTTACTAGCCAAATACCCGAGGCTGTATGCTATTTCCTGCCAGCAAAATCACATCATCCAGCAGATGGGAATGTACAGGGATATAGGGTGGGAGTGGGACTTCAGATGGAGGCAATCATTGTTCGAGAGCGAGATAGATATGACTGACTCATTCCTAAGAGATGTCGAATGCTGCATTATTCAACCCCAGAACAGTGATCAGTGGGTGTGGCTGGCAGATACGGCTGGTCAATATTCAGCCAAAAGTGCTTATAGTGTGCTGAGGGGGGAGTCACCCGAGGAGGTCCAAGTTGAAGCTTTTCAGGAATTGTGGAAATTGAAGGCCCCAAACAAAATCTCAGCTTTTGCATGGAGGCTATTAAACGATAGGTTACTGACAAGAGCAAACTTGACATGGCGACAAATTGATCTAGAGGACAATACTTGTCCTTTTTGTAGCAGCATGGAGGAGAGCGCTGGTCACTTGTTTTTCCACTGCAGAAAATTTCTCCCTGTTTGGTGTTTGGTGGGAATCGCTGTCTTGGGTTAACATCAAGGGAGCTTTCCCTTTTAATCAAAAACAACATTTCCTCCAACATGTATCTGCAGTGGCAGGGGGTACAAGAGCTAACAGATGGAAGTGGTGGTGGTTAGCGTTTACTTGGACTATATGGAAGCAAAGAAACAGCATCATTTTCTCAAATGAAACCTTTAATGCCAACAAAATGCTGGATGATGCGCTTTTCCTACTATGGACATGGCTCAGGAACTTGGAGAATGATTTTATCACACACTACAATCACTGGTCTAGCAATCTTAGCATAGTTTTCATTGAGTAGACATGGATACGCTACTAATCCTACACATCAGTCTTCCACATGTAGACTGAAATTGATTTATAGTAATAGTAATACTTTACAGAGTATGCTGCGGATACTACTATTTGTAGCATAAAACTGTAACTTGTAACTTTCGGTACCTCTGGTACTTATTCATTATATATAAAGTATCTTTTGCTGATAAAAAAAAAACAATGATGAAACGAGAGGGAAAGAAATCAGCACTCTAATAAAGAGCAACTACTCCATTTCCAATTCCAATCTTAAAAAACCCTTTGAAGAGTCCATCAGCAGAAAGTCGCAACAAAGCTAAAAGACAAATCTATCCCATAAAAATTGTAGAGGAATAAAGTTATTGATGTTAACTTTTCTTTTCATCCTACTCTATCTTGATATATTGAAAGTTAAGATTTTGTAAGATCTGTTGGCTTTTGACATTTTCATATCAGTAAGCAGAATATATGTTCATGTAAATTTACGTATTGGATAGACTGTGGGAGATATCATCAATGATTTTTTTTCCAAGTTGTTCCAAGACTATTATGGCCAATAGAAAATTTGACTGCTTACACAGAAATTATGGATTTCTTTGGTTAGGTTAATTTGTGAGGGGAGGAAAGAGGAATCTCATTTTTGAAGGAGAGCTGAGGATTTCCTGAGACTTATATAAATAAAAGAGAATATGACCAAATGGTGTAAGGGAATTATTTTATAGTATTCATCTACTATATGATTTGTTTGAGGAGATTTTATATATTTTTGTGTTAATCCTCTGAATGTAAGTATAAGTGAATTAGGAAGCAAGAAATGTAAAGAAAAGAGAAGTGCGAGGGAAGATAACCCAAGAACTGTTTGGCAACGTAATGCTTAATTCAGCAAAACCAAGCCTTTTGCTGCTAGTAGAGTCATTTACATGGATTAAATGACGTCACAATGTTCTGTCGTAAAGTATGTCTATAGACAAACTACTGACCTCTAAATCCTTAATGGTTTTGCTTGCCTGTTGGGAGGGGTCCATAATTGTGTTGATCTGTTTTTCTCATTCTCCTTCTACTCTTATCTGTAGATGGATTATTAGTATTATTTTTTAAATTATGTGTACGTAAAGAATATTTTCTGTTCTACAATTTATATTATGTAATGTTGACCTATTCTTCTGTCTTGCTTAGTGTGTGCAGTGGCATTCCAACTGCAACCACATTGCTACTGGCTCCAGTGACTAAACAGTTCGACTATGGGATGTGCAGAGTGGGGAATGTGTTTGGGTTTTCATTGGTCACAGGAGTATGATTTTATCTTTGGCAATGTCTCCTGATGGCCTCAATTTGGCATCTGGTGATGAAGACGGCACAATCATGATTTGGGACCTCTCTAGTGGCTGTTGCATCACGCCTTTAGTTGGTCACACCTCATGTGTCTGGTCACTCACTTTCAGGTGATCCCTACAAACAACCCCACTCAACTTTTCAACTTGATCATATAAAGGAAATCAAAGGTATTTAAGGTTGCTATCAACTTAACATTACTGCTGTTCTGTATTGTTGGATGTGTCAGTTGTGAAGGTTCTCTTCTAGCATCTGGATCCGCGGATTGCACTGTCAAGTTTGGGGATGTAACTACAGGTATAAAAGTTCCAAGGAATGAAGAAAAGTAAGCGGTTTATCTTACATGAAAACATACAACTATCTTGTTAGGTATTGTCTTTTCAAGGAGTGCTAGAAACACACTTTTTCAAACACTCTGATTAAAATTTATTGAAAGCTACAAAATCAGGAAAAAGAATCATTAGGTATAATGTAAGGCCCATAGACTTGTCATTTTTAATAAATTTTAACCAATAAGAGAGTGCTCCTAGCATTTTTCTTGTGTTTTCTCACGGAGAAACTAACATGTAATTTTCACATCATTAGAAGTGGGAATACTAACAGACTCAGATCATCGAAAAGCCTGCCTACCAAATCTGCTTCAGTTTACTCTCTCCAGGTAAATTCACTGATTATCTATTTTTGGTTTCATTTTTATCCATTGCTAGCCTTGATTGAACTATATGAGGATTTAATAATTATGTTATTTTGTGTTGTGTTGTGGAGCAGTTTTCTAGAAGGAATCTTCTTTTTGCAGCTGGAGCTATTGCAAAAAGTGGCTGATAGTGTGTCTTCAAATTTCAAAGTGACAATTCTGACTTGAAAACCAAAACTAATGCTGTGTTATACAGTTTCATTTGTAAATTTATTTAGAGTAAATTGAATTGAAATATACCGTCGGCAAGTTTTGTAATTTATTGTAAAATTATTCAGAGATCGGAGGAATTACTTTCTATTCAAGGTTTATTCTCATTTGTTTCTTTAAATTCTCTTATGTGACTTTTATATTCTACTATTGCCCCAAGGCCAAGCGTTGAATCATTAAATGCTAATAGGTAGATCCAAAAGCAGATATTGGTTTGCCTTGGATTTTTAAAATATAGCTCCCATTATAGCAACATAGAATGATACTGTGTTTATGATTAGTTCATATACTAAAATAAGTTCACTATGGTCGCCCACTGGCAATCATTTATGCCAGTTAAAATGTTTTCAGCATACGCAATAGCAACTTAATGTGAAATAATATTCACACATCGATTGAGATTTATTTTCATACATGATGTATTTCGTGAGGTCATCTGTACCATTTGATGCCATAGGATTTTATCAACTAAATTTACGGTTTTGCTCAGAAAATTTATTATTTTTTCATTATATTGTCTTATGGAACTTGAGTTTAATTATTTTTCTCACCATGATCATGGAAGCTTCAGAAAGGTGATATAACTTATATGGTCATGTTTAGCTAAAGTTTTTATGCACTTAATTTTTATGGAAGTTATTTTCATTTAACTTTTCTAAAAGTTAACAGTGTATAAATTTAGTTTATGAAGAAATTTAATGTGTTTTATCTTTTTTCTCTTCTATAAATATTTATGCCGAAGTTTATTTAAATAAGGTTTATATACAGATTCCCAAGAAACTAAAAAAATATTTTAATTTAACTATAAATTTATTGTAAAAAACTATAAAATTAATCGTAAAAGAAATCATTAGCTACAACATTACATGAAAATAAACTGAGCTTTTGTTTCAGATGCCCAAGATCTATCATCCGTTACCAACAATTATTGCATCCATCGTAGGGCCACATTGGATGCAAAACAGATTTTTACTGTAGTAAAAGTATATGTTGTGATTAGAGTCATTCTGAAAAATTTGATATTAAGACACCATAAAACTACAATAATTCACCACCACTCCTAGGTAAGAGTGCCATTAGAGGATCATTAATAAAAAACATCGAACCATGTTGTAGTTTAATAAAACAAGGGACATGAGTGCTTTATGTCAGGTGTCAAGGAAGCGTGTTTGATTAAGGGAATCACTAAACCTCGCATGCATTTTAATGTGCGTTAGGTATCTTTAGTCTTAAAACCTACCGAGTGTGCTTAAGAAATACCCGATTATCAAAAAAATAATGATAACAAGCCAAAAATATTTCATTAGTATTGAAATTCATTTTGTCCTTAGTTAAATGTTATTAAGTGTTAAAAGTTAAACTCTCCTCCCCAGATAACCAAACAAACCTCCAAGCTCCAATATAATAATATTTAACCAACACTTCCACACATCAATTACCACTTACTTTCATTAAGTATTTCCCAATATCTATTAAGATGTATTAATAAGTAATAATCTCGTTTAGTTAATTTTAAAATTGCAACAAAGGAGTGGGTTAACATCACCAGATTCAAATAATATAAAAAAATATTAATAATACTCTTTTAAATATATTCTATATTATTGATTAAAATTTATTGAGAATCATGAAATTATATAAATTCCACTCATTTAATGAATTTCATAATTTTGTAATTTGAAATAATTTTTTACAAATAAAATTAAAGCATTTAAAGTCTTCTATTTTGTAAAAAAAAAGCGTATTAAAGAGCATGATATTAATATTCTTCCAATCTAGAACAATTAAAGCTGATACCTTATACCAGCTATAATAATGACATGAGCGTTGCAACCACATTCAACGGCAAAATTTGGCATTCTGAGAGACTAAAAAGCTAAAGCAACAATCGGTTAATCTCCCTATTTTGGGCCTTCTTATTTGACATTAAAATAAGGATAAATAGTTATTTTTGTTCTTAAATATGTAATGCATTTACAAATTCATCTTCAAAAGATGAAAATTCAAATTTTAGTCTCCAAAAGTAAAAAAAATACGACAAATTCATTTATTCATTAACTTTCGTTCGTTACCGTTAATGTAAGAACCTATGTAACTACAAAGAGGAAAATGTCACAAAAATGATTACCAACATGACTGCTGAATAGATTGAACTAAAATGTCATTAAATTTCTATTGGACTAATTTGTCAGACCTCAAATTTCATTTCATTTAAGGGTAAAATATAATTTAATCTTCATCTTCTTTCCCTTTTTTTAATCCTTCCTAGCATAACATTACAATAAACACTTAAAAAATAGAAAAGTAAACATAAGTTAAAACAAATATTATCATAATAAGCATAATTTTCATTAATAAACATAATCTGTCTATTGTTATGAAATTTTTAATGTGACAATATTTTATCCAAAATATGAGACTTAAATAAAAATGTACAACTACTAAGTTAATCCTTACAAAAATAATATCCAACTTGATTTTGTTACTGCCTAATGTTATCATAATAGAAATTTTTCAAAATAAACATTCTACTAGTGTACCACAATAAACATTGTAACAATATACCAATCATTACAAATTTTTCAATCACAAAATCTGGGATCAATTAAATTATATTTTACCCTTAAATAAAATGAAATTTAGAGTTTAACAAATTAGTCTAATGAAAGCTTACTGATATTTTGATCCAATGAAAACTTAGTGACATTTTGGTCCAATCTATTCAACAGTTATGTTGACAATCATTTTTGTGACATTTTCGTCCCCCTGTTACGTAAGCTCTTTCATCAATAGTAACGAGCGAAAGTTAATGAATGGATGGATTTGTCACACTTTTTTTACTTTCAGGAACTAAAATTTGAATTTCCATTTTCGGGGACAAATTTGTTATCGATCTACACATTCAGGGACGAAAATGACTATTTACTCTTAAAATAATTTCCCTCATATAGGACAAATCTATTTTGAGTAAAGTAATACCTTGAATTATAACTTCTTGTTTAAATATCATGGATCGAACCCTAAACCTTAGTTAAAGAATCCAAGTGTCGTGCCACTTGTGACATCATATATAAAACCCTTTAAATGCATGTGAAAAGAATACAAAATGTTCCATCAAATAAAAATTGTTTATCCATGAACCCTTTAAATACTAGTTCGATTAAATTAAATACTAGAACTAGTATTTAATTTTATCACATTCAATTAAATACTTGCTCAAGCCACCTATTGACGCTCAATAACTACAAAATATCTCTCCAAAAGTTTGACTTAGTGGCCTCTATGCATGGATGCATTCATTCTCTTACTAAAGTCCAAATTATGGCCATAAAAAGCCTTTATGGATGAGAAGTATTTAGGATAAAAAGGTTACCTTTTCTATATTTTTTTATATTATTCTTAAATTAAAATTAAAATTTTCGTCATAAAATATTCATAATAAAAAGTTTACATTAAAAGTCATCATATGTTATTGAAATAAAACTCGAATATTAATTTTAAAATAGCACCCAAAATACCAATAGAAATGCAATAAGTCTTGTCCTTAAAACAATGTTCAACACCTAAACCTTTCCCTAAGAATATAGCAAAGAGTCTTATATCACTAAGTAAGATTGGTTACATATATAGATTACACAAAAACATTCAACTAAGTTAAATACTGAAGTTTAATTCAGGGATGTTATTTACCTGAACTCCCCTTAAGAACTTTCTCTAATGTGCCTCTTGATCTCCTTCACCTCTACCCAAAACTAATATCATGCAATTTACTATTCTCAATATCAGTGCCTCTCGATGCCTTCTTTATTTGTATCCAAATCACTTTAGTTGATTTTTTGTAATCTTTTCCTCATTTCCTCATTTGGTGTTACCGATTTCTCCTCACATGTAATCCTTTTGTATGTTGTCTTTTCTCGAGTAGCCTCATCCATTTTAATATTGGTGTTACTCCCTCTTTTTTCCTCTTGTGCCTTTAAAACCGAAATAAGAAAGGAGGTTTTAGGCCTTCTGCAGTAGCCTAAATAAAACTCCCCAATATAACAAACATGCATGCCTACACATACAAATATAGTCAAATTATGATTACAACCATAGCCATTATTATTGGAATTTGGAATACCTTAACAACAAAAATTGTCTAAATTGATCATAAATTGGACATCAACTTTCAAGTGCAGCACATTATCTAATTGCTCAAAATCTAACACCTGAAAACATCACAAAAGTTTTGCAGTATGACACGGTTCTAAGACTAACTAGCAGAATCTTCCACGGCTCACTAGCACATATATCGAGTAGGAGCTTTAAACAAAACCCAAAATATAACATAATTAAGAAGACCACACCACAAGCCAGACACAATTGCTTAATAATCCAGCAAGAAATTGATCAAAACAAACAAAATCTATTAATGTGAAGAAGAAAAAAGAAGCAAATTAAGAAACAGACCACCTAATCCTATACCAAGAAGCAACAATTTTCGCTTATGACATAGCAGTATAACTAAGACAGATTAATACACACTATTCATCCCCAAAATTTTCAAGAAACTGACTATATGAAAGATGCAAATATACTGTGTAGATTGCATACAAGCAGACTAATAATTAATCAAGTAAAACATAAGCTATTAGCAAGAAAGAGTATAAAAGACTAATTTTCAGACACAATTTTAAGAGAAATTCCTTAATAAAGATCAAACTGCAATTTAGAAGTTTTTTTATATCAATATAAAAAGTAAAAATGTCTTGCATTACCAAATATACTTAATATCTGAGTAGAAGTTATATATATGCTTTCAAATAAATTAATATACTCATCAACCAAATTAATGTACAATATCATATGTAAAATTATAGAACATATTGAAAGGTTTCCAGTGCATTCACTAGGGTAAAACCCCTGGAATAAAAGGTGAAGATGAATTTGCTATCCAGACTCAAATTCACATGTGTATTCATTTATGTTTAAATTCTTCTTTGTTGGAGTATTTCTATGCATAACAAAAAGTTGTGATGAATGACTTATTATTATAAATCTTATTTTTATTATTATTTGATATGGCCTCCTCACGTTCATTTGATCAGCTGCCTCATCTTGTCACTACCTCAACTAAAGGAAACTTCTGATGTTGCTGGCTAGACCGAGCTTTTACCTAATGACAGCAATACCAAGGATAAAAATTATAGAACATCACTCATCATGCAGTCACAACACCTCAGTTGCAGTGTTTGCTGAAAATCGGTTAACTTCATTTAGACATGTACAAACAAGACGACTAGAAGCATCAATGAGAAGAGTAAATTATGGTTTTAATTAGGCCTGTAAAAAAAAGGGACAAGGTGACAAATTAAAGGACATCAGAAGAAACTGTTAAGAAAAACCTTATAGTGAATATTAATATCTTTAAAGATATGGTCTATAATTAAGCCTAAAGACATTAGGTGATCCATGAAACTGAGCTCACTTAGTGGATAAGACTTTTGTTGCTGTTATTGTTTAGATATATTATAAAAGCATTATATATGATTGTAAATATATATAGTTACATCAGTATAAAAAAATCATAGATAATTCTTCAGAACATAATTAAGATATTGAGATTTGAAACATTGATGAAAAGGAAAATATGTCAAACTTCTCCTACATCAACAAGCCTTTCATCAAAATTACGGTTGTGATTGATGCATAACAACAGATGATCACAAGAGTCATAACCTAAAATTAATAATTTCAAAATTCAAAAGGTTATTACTTTCTGGATTACAAACTAAAACCAATCACAAACAATTATTAACACAATATACACAACTAATTAATACAATTGTATTTGGTATATTAATTGATAACATAATAAGCAATTAGGCAAAGAAATAGAGCCTTTAAATTTTGTTGATTGGGAATTGACATGAACTTAATTTAGATGTGAATAAAATAGTGAAAATCAGGAGCACAGCGCGCATTTCCAGGTTGATGGCAGAAAAACATGCATAAAATTAAGCAACGAACATTCTGAATTGTGAAGAAGTGACATTCATTCATTTCAGAAATTTTACTAATTAAGAATAATTAATAGAACAAAATAGTACTGAACTAGATTTCTCAAAAACTGAACCTATAATATAACTACTGCAATCATTAATGAAATTATATTGACCACAACCAACAAAAAGTACTCAATAATTTCCAATGCACACACCATTTACTATATATTGTAGATGTTGTCTTTGTGCTGACTGCTGACCGGAGTATGTATATTCATATTATCATAATCAAAAGATAACTATAAAATACAACTGCAAAAGATTGCTGATACATTACAGATAAAGGTGCAATGCAAGAAAAAGTAATTACAGAAAAAATATAACAAAAATAGTCTTGCATCATTTAACGACTTTGACTGCTAATCTCTTTATCTATCAAGAAAGTGCATGAACAAAATAGAAATATAGACCATCAATAAAAGTATAATATAAAAGTTGCATGAATTAGTCAGTTACCTTAACAACATCAATAGACTCTGCTCCATTCATTGTCCAGCATTTTAAATTAATTCTTCCAAGGCTTTTAGTATTAACATGATCAATGTCCAATAAATTCAATCAACTTAAAATCATGAGATAATTGATGAATTCACTCTTTAAAACAGCAGTAACGTATTGTTAAATACTAATGTTAGTAGCTAACTACTACCCGTCTACCATTTGTATTTTAGTAATATATCAAACTGAATTTTTATAACTAACACAAGAACACCTAAAAATAAGGTGATAACTACTGAGCAAAGATTCTTTTGGACTGCTTACAGAACATTTTCAATGACAAATTAAAGCTTCCCGTATGATATAGACACTGTAAACATGCCAGTACTCATCCAATATGATGATAGAAGAAATTATAACAAGTATAGAATTCACAGTTATAAGATAGGAGTTATGCTAGTGTCCTTAATTATATCAACCAACAAATACTTGAAATTTAATTTCTTAATCCAAATTACATACTGCTGATTATAAGAAAAACACAAAGCTACCAAAATTATTATTATTTTTCAATATCACATGTACTACACTAAAGCTCATAATGTACTACGAAATTAAAATTCCAGTCAATGCTTTCATATCAGCATCAAACCAGAAAAAAAATAAAGCAACAGCTTGTTCATAGAGAATACATCATTTATCAGTTTGTCAAGATTAAATACAGTAAATTTTCTGGGCCCAGGAGTTCATTTCCACTTCATATTAGATCACAACACACATCCTCGTCCCTATTCTCTATTTATAAGACATGGTCATCTTTTTTCTCTTATTATAAGATTTCATTTCTCTCTTGTGCATTCATTATTTTTATTTTTTTTATTAAAATATCTTGAATTATTTTTTTTTCTCTTCTATGGAGATTGGAAAAGATGAGTAGGTTCCCAACAAAGTTAAAGATATATCTGAAAAAAAATTATAATTATCGACAAATTTAATATTAATAACTAAATTAATTAACTTTCTTAATAATTATAATTAGGGACGACAGAAGTATATAACAAGAAAAAAAGCCAAACTATTGTCAAAAGGCAACTTATAATAAAGGAAGTAATTATTTGCTAAGTTTAAATGTTTAGCTAACTGTATGCCTATATGGTGTCAGTCTATCCTAAGCACACGTATAAATGATGAGGGTTGTGTAATAAGGCCCTCAATAGTCAATATAAAAGTTGTCAAATTCCCAAATATAAATTACTCACAGCAAATTATATGTGTTCTAATACCAGGGTAGGTAAGGAATTTGATTTAAAAAAACTTGTAAGGATTAATTGATCTCAAAAAAGAAAACTCAATAAGAAAAATAAGGCTGCAGATTGGTTATATAGGATACATTATTTATCAGTTTATGGTGATCGAATACAGAAAATTAATGTCCTACACTAGAACCATTAACACATGCAGTATCATAATACATAATAATAAAAAAAATTAATCCATTAGACTGTTCACTAGACTTCTGTTTTCAAATGGGGTATTATTCTGACATTTCTGTGTAATGATAAACCCTATATTTATCACCCTAACTATAGGGTTGCTTCAATTCCTTAGAATCCGACCACAAAACTCTACTGTTTTAGATATTGTAACAAATTAAGCCACATACTGTTTCAGGTGAGAACATCACAGCAAAAAACCACACCTCATGGCCCGCATGCTCTATATACTCAGAAAAAAAATATGAAATGCTATTAACACAGGAAAGCGATAATATAGCTAGCTAGCTAGAGTGCTAGACGCTAGAAAGTGAGCAACACGACCTGTGTGTGGACCATACTATATAACGTGAATGGTCCCTGCCACTCGCTAGCATACAAATACACATGTATAGATAAAAACAAGTTGCCCCTAAAGATCTGCACCTTTATCAGGGCACCTTGTGCAAGGTTTAATGCTATCAAAAGTCAGACTTATCCATTTTGCAATGACTAGTATATACTAAAAAATATAACAAAGCCAATCTATGAACATGTTTGTGCGTGTGTTCAACTAATAATAGTAGTAGTTAAAAGTTAAAACAAAATAAAAGCATACTTATATGCAAAGAACCAATTAAAGCCATATATACCTTTTTTTCACTATTGAATAATAATGAAATATATAATCATGTAACCTGTTTCAGTAAGAGACGTTTCTCATTACCTCCATCAAAATGAGAGAGAGAGAGAGAGAGAAGATGATGTGGTTTGGTTTTGGTTCATGCAGCAACTTAGTAGACTTGGAGAATTTTCTGGCACATGAAAACCGACAGAAAGAGTGGTGAGCACACAAAAGCAGTGATATAGAATTATATCAAGTGCCTCTTTGTGCTCACTCTCTTCTGTCAATTTCTGTCCAAATGTAAGGAATCAAAAATACCAAGTACACATACAATAGCTTCCAATGTATGGAAAGTTCAAAGAATCACAAACAAAATGTCTTACAAAAAATCCAAAGGAAAAGAACTGATAACTAGGTCAGATCTGAGGGAGAAAATGTAATATCCTTTAATGGAAAACATCATGAAATATGGTGGTGATAAAAAAAAATGGCAAATCTAGGATCTAACATGCATGTTCTTAAAGGAACAAATTTTTCTGAGAATTTTAGGGTTTATAACCAATAACCTGAGATACAGAGAGAGAGAAACAAGCAAAACAAACACCATGGAAGATGCATCAACAGATGAGGAAGGTAGATCAACAAAGAAGAGGAAAAGATTTTGAGGATAAATTAAATAGAACCAAAAAAGACAAGAACCATAAACTCCAACCAAACCATGTTGGGAAACACAAAACTCTCTCTCTTCATCTCTGACTTTCTGTACATTGAGTCAGAGAGAGTCATGCAAAACGTATAGATGACAAGTAGCTACTTAGCCAGATCGGTGTGACTGATCTATGTGCATGAAGGTGTGTGAGATGTAATATCTGAATAAATTTTGGGGTGGGAAAAAACGAAGAGAGAGTGCAATGAGGTAAGGGGCAAAGCAAAGTTGCACCTAGTTAACTATCTTATCCTATCCATTCATCCAACAAGAAAGAAGAATGAGGATGAGAGGCCTTAGCTTAACCCAACCCAAATGAAAATGGAGCAGCCTTTTGGTTGTGGTTTGTGTGGGAGAGAGGGTGGGAGAGTGATAGAGATATAGTAGTTTAATGCTACACTCACAGGAAATGCCCTTTGGCTTTCCCCACTTAAGCAAGCAAGATTATGATTGTTATCATCACCGTACCCCGCCAACCCCATTGTCTCTCTCTTCGGTTTTTGGGAAGACAAATAAAACGAACACCAAGCTTTTGTCGACACATAACCACATTTAATTTGTTTATTTTGAAAAATTAGTAGTATTATCATTCAGGGTAAGTTACGTTTTCAGTTTCTCTATTTTTTTGTGAAACTTAAGTTTAGTTGTGGAACTTTAATTTTAATCAAATTCATCCTTCAACTTTACAAAAACAGTGATTTTGTCGTCCTTCTTCAAGATAATGTTATATGTGAGGAGGGACCAAAACAACTACTTTATAAAGTTCAAATCAAATTAATCATAATTAAAGTTCAAAGACTCAAATTATTTTATTGAAAGTATATAGAAACTAAAAACATATTTGATCCTATCATTTATCATTTTTTTTCTTTTATCTTGTTGAAAAAATAGGTTATGTATTGAATGTTTCAAACGATTTTGTATTGTCATTAAATGATAAACTATTGTAAGATAAAGAATTATTCATGGATGTGCCAATAAAAAAAAACTCATTTAGTGATTGACCATTAGTCCCTTAAAGGATGATAAATTTTAATTTATTTATTGAAATTAATTTATTTATTGAATGTGTAAAAAGAGTTACAATTATATCATGTTGTAATTATATCGTCATTAGATTGTAATGATTAAGTACTATCTATGGTCTTATATATAAGTAATATAGTACAAATTATGAAGACCAAAGAAATTGGTGATCACATTTAATATTACTATAAATTTAAATTTTATTCTTAAAGTGTTCTTAAGTTTAAATGTTATAAGTGATTGTTTCATTTAATATTAATACTCATAGTCTAATAAAGGAGTGTCTAGTAAATAGAGTTAACAATAAATTAAGGATATAAAAGATATTTAACTTTAAATAAGTTTGAAAATTAATCATCTGTTTATAATTAGGACCAAAAAATGTATCATTTATTGCTTAGATATAAGACTAGAGGTAATATTAATTTGTCATTAAGTTATACATTTGCACGTAACTCTTACACTTTTTTACATACTCAATGATTAAATTAAATTTTTTATTCTTTTCATAACTAAATTATATCATAGTTTATATATTCAAGGGTCAAGAGGATTATTTATTGATAATCTTTTTATTGATTGAAAATATAATTCTACTTTATATTATCAGCTTATAGTTATTAAACTTTCTTATTTTCATTTATTTATTTCATATTTTTCTCTTTTTTTCTTAATTTTTCATTTCAGTTTAATTATTCATTTGGTGTTTATAGTTGCAATTTTATTTTTAACTATTTAGGCTCTTGTTGTCTAAAGTTGCCTAACTTAGTTCCACCCAAATTTTTTAAAATCACTAAAAAAATTAGAATTGGTGGTGTGAAACTGCTAACAAGAGATTTTAACATTTTTCACTTGGAATTAAAAAAAAAAGGTTGTTTAAAACAAGGCAACCAAGATTGTATTGTGGTGATCCATCACCCATGGCTAGGGCAAAGCCACGCGCAATAACTTTCTTGAACAAGTTGAGAGTCTTGCTTAGCCTCTATCTGTAATCGACAAAGGAAGGAGATTCACCTATAAGAACTCATGCTCAAATTAATATGACGCAATTAAGAACATATCTCATAATTAATGTTAAATATAAGCTTTTTATAGCTTTGTTAACCTATCATTTAATGATATTAGGTCTAATGCAATAAACTAATCTAAAGCAAAAAATAAAAAAAAAATGCAATAAATCCTTTCCAAAATTCTTAGAGAAACTTTAACCAATTGTCAAGCTATTTAAGCAACTATCTATTTTTTTAAAACAAAGTTAACTCATTTCATTCAACATAACAGTTTGAATATAATATGGAATATGATTGAAAATATACAAACATAATATAAACATTTTAAAATATATTAAAATATAAATAATTTGATTATTTTCTTATTGTTCAATTTTGATAAAATTTAACACAAATAATCATAGTAATATGTAGATATAATTGAATGATTGAATCAATAAAAATTACATTTTATATAAAGTTATAAAAATGATATAATGGTTATCAAAGTTACACCAATATAATTTAATCCTTCATATATAAAATATTCTAGCTATTTCTCAAACACAATGTTTGAATCAAATTATATGATTGCCAAGAGGAAAAATCTATCTCTATCTTGTCTCTTGGCCTTGTGTGAACTCTAAGTTATTAAAGGAAGCACTTGATAAATAACTAAAATAAAAGCTGAATTTGAAAGAAAACAATAAGTCGACAAGAATAATAATTGAAAAATAATTGCATTTATTTTTTCATTTATTGCTGAAGATCCTTGCAATTAGGAGTGTAAATGAGTCAAGTTAAGCTAAGCTTTATTAGGCATGAGCTCGACTTGAGTTAAATACGCAAGGCTTGAGCTTGGCTTATTACCTGTCATAGGCTTTCTTTAAAGGCTCGGCTCGGCTTACATAAGCTTAGCCTACGAGCTTATTTGAAAGCCTGCTTAAAAACGTCTTTAACCAATTAATTATTTTAAAACCTAGTGAAATACTAACCAAAAAAAGAAACTTATAAAATTTCGTATAAGTAATGTACAAATCCAAAAATAATTGATAAACAAAATCATATTGAATTCAAGTTATTGAAACACAAAGTATATCAAAAGACAATGAAAAAAAAAGAACATAATATTAAAAAAATATGTGGATTAGAGATGATTTATACTAATATAGCCAAATAAAAATATTTAAATTGTCCGAAAGTGTCTTTACAAAATATTTTTTTCTTTGGAAGTATTAATCTGGTTTCATTATCCTTTTAACTTAAGTCTTTTTCTTTTTGAAAATTTTTCACATACAAGTGAACTCTCTAAGCACTTTATGTCACTTCATCCTGTCATTCATAATATCATAAAAATGGTATAGATAATAGTTATTATTATTCTTCTTCTTATTATTATTATTACTTAAACAAGTCGGCTTGTCAAGTTTAACAAGCTTTTTTTATAGTTTGACTTTGGCCTTTTTATCTAAAAAAGCTTGAGCTTGACCTTTATAGTAAACAAGTCAAGCCGAGCCGAGCCTTAAATAGGCTGAGCCATAGGCCCTTGACAAGCGGTTCGGCTCATTTCCATCCCTACTTGCAATGGCTACTTTGTACTTATAGAGATTTTGTGGTAAAATGAGTTTTCAATTAAAGAGAGAGAGAGAGTGCGTGCATGTTGTTGAATTATATTTACATATTACTAAAATCATTTGTGTCAAATTTTGTCATAAATGAATAACAATAAGAAGGTAATAAAATGATTTGTACTTAAATATATTTTGAAATATTTATTTTTACGTCAATTTTAATCTATATGGGCGAGATAATAAATGATTTTAAATTAATATGAAATTTTACATGAGATCTATGTGAAAGAAACTTTCATCCAAGAATGAGTTTTAAGAAAACATTATCTAATTGAAAGTTATAAAATGATGTAATAATTATCAAAGTTACACTGGGATAATTTAATTTCTCTCATATATAATTAAAATTAACAACAATACTAATTTACACTCACATACTGTATTTTTCTATCAATCATTCAAAGATTTTCTTTTTTATAAAAATCATCTCACGTCTTCTTTCTTTGTCTTTCTTCATCTTTCTATTTTCTTTTGACAAAAGAAAGCCTAAAATGAGGTCTACGTCTCTACCATGATAGTAGTATTTTTTTTCTTTATTATATAATGTTGGTTCTATCCCAAAATAAGTATCTCATTTAAAAAAAATATATCTTAAATTAAGTGTTATATTCAACTTTTTAATATAATATTAACTTTTTTTTCACTAATACATGTCACTTTAATTTTTTAATGTAATAATATTAATACTCCTTTTATTTCAAAAACATTAATTGTTCTTTTCCACCAATATTCTAAAAATATGTCATTTTAGTTTTTGAATCTAATATTGATATTATTCTTTTTAATCTATTTAATTATAAAAGTATTATTTTTTCATCTATTTATTAATTTTTCTTGGTCCATGTAAAATAACATAGGACGATACTTATTTTCGGACGAAGAAAATACTAAAGTTAGTTTTATAAAATTATCATTATTTTTCATCTATTTATTAGTACCTCTATTCCAAAATAAGTATTACATTTAGAAAAAAAATTATTCCAAAATAAGTGTCACATCTTTAATTTTCTAATCTAATATTAATATTACTTTCTTTCATTTATTTAATAAAGTTAATTTTTAAAATTATCATTTTCTTTTTTATATATTTATTAGCTTTTGATTTATATAAAACAACTTACAAGTTACAACAACATTTATTTAAATAAAGGAAGTATTTTTATTTAGTCTGTATAAAATAAAATAATATTTTAAGAGAGATAGGGGTACTATAATGGGTTGACAAGTCCAACAACGAAAGGTCAAAAGAGAATCAGATATTGTGTGCGCCTATAGTGGAGACAGAGAGTGCAAAGAGGACATGTGGCCGTGATTAAAAGATGGTTTGCGGATATTTCAACACTAAAGAAATCATAGCCGTTGATGTGTCGAGAGGGAGAAACGCTCTTCCATGCCCTTGGATTGTGAAATGACGTGGGTCATCTCATTTTGTTTTCTTGTGATTGAGCCATCGGCTGATAATACACTTGGATTCGTCATTTCCAGAGACAAAGATTGGTTTAATTTTTTAATTTTATTTTTAAGAGTGGTCATGAACTTAGGTCAATTCAGATAACCCAGCGGATCCAAACTCATTCAAATTATAAAAAAAAATGGATTGGTTCAAATAAATGTTTGATGAGTTCGAAGTGGATGTCAAATTTCTCTTTTTGTCAATCTATTCTATCAACTCAATTACTTACTATGTTTTTTCATGAAAAAAAGTTACTATGTTTTATTTTTTTATACTATACTTTTAACCTTTATATTTAAGATTTTTAGCCTAGTCCAATTTATTTAATTTTCATTTTAAGACTATTAATCGGTGGTTATTATTTTCATACTATGTTTTAATTTATTGAATAAATTAAATCAATACATTACAATTTATTTAATTTTACTACCTTACATTGGGTTTTTTTTATATAAAATTGGTGAAACAACAAAGAGGACAGAATAGTTCCTAGCTAGGTTGCCACACTCCCAAAGCCCTCCACCCAAACATCAAATAACATTAATAAGAAGAGGAAAAGGATAAACATATTAGGGGACTAGGCCAAAACCCATTAGCAAAATTATAGAAACCTATAATTAGGAAGGCAAGTCTTGTTCCGAGGTTACTCATCCCTAACAAAAAATGAGTCCGAGTCCCACCAAGAAAAGATAACCCGAGACAAAGTTCTGAAATTAGCTAGCATATCAGCATAAGAATTTCCCTCCCTGTAAATATGATAAGAAAAACCAAAACTATATCTTTGCAAAAAAAAAAAAAAAAAAAGTTCTCTCATTGCTTACGAAGGCTCCAAGGAACCAAAGAGGGGTTCTTAAAAGCTTGAATAGTTGAAGAGGAGTCACACTCTATCCAAAGATTGCCCCACCCTTTCTGCTTGGCTATTTCCAAAGTAAGGATGACATCCAAAATCTCAACATAGAGGGGAGATTGAATACCTATGTAAGTAGAGAAACCACCAATAAAACCTCTAGAGTGGTCACGAAACAATTGGCCAAAACCAACATGACCAGGGACCCTCTGGCAGAACCGTCTGTATTACATTTAATGATTCCAAGCTCAGTGGCAACCTATAAAACTTACTTAATAAGAGTGGCTTTAGGAGGGTGGATGTTGACTAAAAGAGCCTTAAGAATGGTGAATTTTAGCATAGAGTGAGCCATGTGACCTTTAGATCGAGACTCCACCAGAGAGGAAGCTGAGGAAATGAGATCGGTAGCAACCTGACAAGAAACAATGAAATTGTTGAAACATAATTGATTTCTACAATGTCAGAAAGATCCAAACAGCATTGTCAATACATAATATATTTTCTCATAGTTTTATCTTTTTAGTTTATCTTTGATCATTGGAAAAAACACACATACATTTTTCATCTTTTCATCTCAAATTTATTTTCTTTCACTATTTTCCTTCACATATAAACAAAGTTTCTTTATCAGTTTCTTGATCTTCCTTTGTATTTTCTGTGTTTTCTCTGCATTCGTATATCTAAAAACTACTCCCTCAGAACTTAAGTATAAGCAACATTTTTCTACCCAAATATAAACAAATTTTAACTCACCCTATTTAATAATACTGTCTTAAAAATACCCTTCAATTAACTACAATCGATTCTTTTTTATTTTTATATCAAATTTCAATATATGATTTTTTAGAAAAAAGTTATTCCCTTTATTTCAAATTATATGACGTTATAGAGAAAAAAATGTTTCAAAATAGATGTACTTTTACAAAACTAATATTACATTAAATAATATTTTTCAGGATTAATTTTAATCAATACCCCATGGGAGTAATGTAGCAAAAGAAAATGAATAATTAATTAGAAAGATAAATGATATATCATGTTACCTAATGTTCTCCATGAAATTCAACAAATTAATTATATTCCTTAATTTATATGTCAAAACTTCTTAAATGTAAATAGTATAATTAAAAAAATACCCTAGGTCTCAAATATAAAAAAAAAATTGATTCACCTTAATTAAGAAAGTTAATTAACTACATTTAATTACATCAATATCAATGAATAAAAAAGTCAGTAGAACTAGAATCTTAATTAAATGAATGATATTTTAAAGATAGTAACATTTAAATAAGGTAAAGTTAGTTAAAATTTGATTATATTTAAGACCAACAAAATATGTTTTTTTTTCTTATATTTGAGACTACATGGAGTAAGCAACAAAAATTCTATATGTGATGTACTAAAATTTAAGAAAATTTTAATTAACTTTCCTCTATTTAATTATGTCCTCTTTAAAATATTCTTAGTTTAATTAGAGTTTTATTTTAAACAACATTCTCTTGTTTGTCCTATGTAATTATGTAAATGGTATTTTAGAAAATGAATTAATTTTTTATCGAGATTATCCAAATTAAATGATATTAATTAACTTTGTTAATGAACTTTAATTTTTTTTGCTTATATTTTAATTCAAATAAAATAATAATTAACGTAAAAGTTAGTTAACTTTATTTATATTTAAATCCGAGGGAAATAACACATGCATACTTTGTCATTACTCCACCATTAATTATTTTTGTGTGTAATTTACTCAATCCCAAACATCACCTTATCCTCACTTGCCTTCATTTATTTCTTCATCCGTATATGGACATTCCAAGTTACTCACAAATTACATGTAAACATTACTTCCTTCGTCTCATAATAATAATAGTTGTTGTGTATCAGAAGATAAACAAATATTAAAATAATTATCATTTTAAATTTTAAATAAAATATTGTTTATTTTTTTGCTTATATTTTCTATAATATTAATAATAAGCAACTTATACTGAAAATGAATTAATGAAAATAGATGAGAATTAAAGTTATTTTAAAAAATGAGAGCTAAAGTGATTCAGTGTCCATTTGATTTAAAGACAATTAAAATAAATCTTAATTATTGAATATAATTAGAATATGTGTTTATATTAATTTCATCCATTATAACTTTTATATTAATACATCGCACATGTATGTAAGAAATTGATTCGTAAGGTAAAATCGATCAACCTTACCAACATGTTGGTTTGATAGCAAGACAGGTTTTTTACTTTTTAAAAAAGCTTAATCATTAACATAACCGATAAACACTCAACACTAAAAACATAATAATGCAAATAAAAAAAACTTAATACACGTAGACTAGGACAAAATGTAATACTATGCATAAGGCACTTAGTGTCACGATTAGTTAGAGGCATGTATATATGTCATGGGCTCATGGCTAATACTTTCTTTTTTTAAGATAAAAGGTCATGCTAATATATTATATATATTAGCAATGGCACTTTTGGGGGTCACTCGCCCTTATAGAATGCTATTTGAGAAGCGTAAGGTTACATTATACATGAAAAAACAAGATTCGACAAAATATTGAGACCCACACTAAACTCATGTGGGTCATAGTGTTCGCTGCTTTATTTGTTCTCCTTTCTTAAATGCATCTTCCCACTTACTAACGATATTTTTATTGAATAACAACAGCAATACAAATACTAAATATCTTGATTTTTTTTTATAAAAAAAAGGTCAAAATAAAGTTTTAAGAAAACCTTATGGAAAAGATTAGAGATAGCAATCGGTCGGTGCTATGAAAGTCACTTGGCACAGCTCCATTAAAAGATTTAATGCCACTTTGCAAGTTGCAATTTCCCACTTGTCTTAGATTCCCCATGCCATGACTGACTGCATTATGAGGAAGTGAACAACGATAAGTCTTGTCTGCAATGAGGACAGGTCAACAATAACCCTCCGACCAACAATTTCACAATTATAGTAAGAGATATAAGTCAAAAGTTATACATGTTATTAGAATATTGATTAAAAAATTAAAAGAGTAAAATATTTATTATGTAAATCATAAGAAAATATAAAAAAATCACAAATAATATAATATTTTATCTTTTCTAAAAATATTTTTACTTTTAATTTTTTAATCAATACCCTAAGAACACTAATTAGTATTTACTTTTTTTTTAACTTGTCTAACTCATGATCTTTTTTACGCTCACAATAAATATTTTTTTATTTGATTTTTAACTAATATTCTAGAAACACTAATTAGCAAAACTCTTAAATATTTTATGCCATTAACTTCGTTCCTTTCATGCTTATATATATAAAAAAAAACTTCGTTTGTTTCATGTTTTTTTCAAGAAGCAAAATGAAATTTTATCATACAAGCCATTGGATCAGCATAAGATGTGTCTAAGAGACACAAATACATGAATATTTCGTGCAATACTATGCCAGAGGCACTTTCCAAATACCAAAACCCACCCAAATTACGATGCTTATTCGAAGATACACTTAAAATTATATTATTTATAATTTTTTATAATAATTTTTAACCAATATTCTAAGAATATTGATTAGCAAATCCTTAATATTATATCAAAAAACTAAAATAATAATTATCTTAATTTATTTTTTCTTACATGATAATTATTATTATTATGTTATTAAAATACTAAAAAATGTGTTGTTAGTGCTTCTCTCTCAATATTAGTATATTAAATAATTTATTTAATTTTTATTTGTGTGTATTAAATGCACTAAATTAATTTTTCATTTACGTTTTTTAGAAGCTATTTTTTTAGAAGAGAAGCTAATTTTTTAGTTGCCCAAAAGATGAATATTAAATACTTTTCATATTTTTTACATAATGAATATTTTATTTATTGATAACTTTTAGTAATAGTTTCTTTAGACTTAAATATAAATAAAATTAGTCAACTTTTAAGCTAATTAAGAAATTTAGTTAATGGTGTAAAAAAAGTTATCTTTTAATTCTATTGTGTATTAAGCAAATTTAGTCAACTTATAATGGAGTATCATTTAATTCTATTGTTTATATTTAAAAAATATTTTTTAAAAAAAGTATCATTCATTAGACCATGATATCAAAAACAAAAACAAAAAAAGTTATTCCAAATAAAATCTCAATTTTGAAAGATATTTTTGAGATAATATCATTATATAGAATAAAGTAGTTAAAATTTACTTATATTTAATTTTATTTTTTATTATTATAATTGAATCCGGAGAGTATATGTGTTTAAATAATAATAAAAAAAATGTAATTTTACTTATTCTTCAATTAAAAATTTCACTTCAATAATTTATATACTATATGCTAAAAATCACCATTAAAGATTGACAATATTTGTGGTATATAAGAAACAAATACCTAATTCATCTAGACCAATAAAAATAATTTAACTAGTTAATTTTAATTAATAATATCATTAATTTAAATTTTATTTCAAAAGTACACATAAAATTAAATGATTTAAATATTATGGATTGATTAGTAATTATTTAAGGCTAAAATATATTTTTAATCTTAATAAATATTTAAATTTTGTGTTTGTTCTTTGATAATTTTTTTAACATTGAGTCTCTAATAAAATAAAAAAATTTGTTAATAATTTGATAAATGCATTTACTCTGATAAATATTGAGTACTTCACAATAAATTAAAAATATAAAAAATTGAATTAATATATTTTTTGGTCTAAAACACATATATCCTCCATTGTAAGCAAAATATATTTAAAAGTAATCACATATTTTCTATAATTAAGATAAAAAAATTACTCCAATTATTTTTTATACTCCCTTCATTCTTAATTATAAGACTATTTTTAAAAATTTATTTATCTGTTTTTATAAAAAAGATAATTTTAGAATGATAGTAAAAATAATTATCAAATTTAATGTGATTAAGTAAATTAAGAGAGTATAATTAACCCTTTCTTATTAAGTGGCACATGTCCTTTTTTTTAGGTTTTTTGGTCTTTCCGTTGCTCATTTTAGTGAAATTAACTGAAAATTGCACCTATTTCAAACCCAAGACATATAGGAGGGTGAGCACTCCCTTGTCCACTGTGTTGCATGCTATTAATTGTTATATTATAAGCAAATATACAATACATAGGCAAGATTGAAAATAATTTTTCTCCATTTTGTTTCTTATTTGTTCTCCAATTCAACTCTTTTCCATTTTGCCTCTTTCTTCTCCTAATATCCATTTTTCCTTTTTTTCTTTTTTCTTTTTATGTTATTTTATTTTTTATATTTTTACTTTCTTCTTTTATTTTTTTACCTCTTTTTTTCTTTTTATGTTTCTTTCTTTCTTTTTACGTTTTGTCTTTGTTCATATTTAAATTTATATGATTATTGATGTGTAATTTAGAAAGAAAAAAAATTCTCCAAAAACTTTCTCTCTTTCATTTTGTCTTTCTTTCAAGCTTTTTAAATTTTATTTTTCTATTATCTATAAATTCTAAATAGAAAAAAAATATTTTATTATCTATCCCACTCAATTTTTTCTTGTTTTTTTATTTTAACATTTATTTCTTCTTTTTTTGCATTTTATTTTCTTCTTTTTTTGACAATTTGCAAAAAGAGAATTGGGGTGATAATACTTTATGCATAGGTAAACCTACAATAATAAAATAGATTTTAATCATGATAGACATCACAAATATCATTCACAGAAGACAATTCAGTTCCACACTATTATAAACAACAAAGTTATTTATGAGAATAGTTAAAACAATTGAAAACCAAATATTTAACCATATTTATTCATACTTTGAAGTCGTGTATAATAATTTTTACTTGGAAATCGTTTTTACCTAAATATACAATAAATATATTAAAATTAATTTATTATATATATTTTAATTACAAAATAATTTTAAATTACCTACTTAATAATATCATAAGATAAGTTATTTTAATTTTTTTATGATAGAGACCACAAATATCATTCATGACAGAAAATCCTATTCAACAACATTATGAGCCAACTATTATGAAGGATAAAGTTATTTTTTCAAATATTTAATATGGTTGCATGACTCAGCAATATTTATGTTTAATTTGAAATCCTGTAAAATTATTTTTAATTAGATATTGAATAAAATAATTAAACTAATTTTATAAACAAATATTTTGTTGAATAATATTTATATTACGTGGCTGAAATTTTTATATATACCAAAAAATTAATTTAAATCTAATTTGTTAATATATTTATTACAAAATAATATTTCATCTTTATGTTTGATAATTTCATATATGAAAATTGTTAATTAATGTTTATATAAGAAGGTTGAATATCATTTTTAAATTATTACATCATAAATATATTAAAATTAATTTATTAAATACATTTCTATTACAAAATAGTTTAAAATTGCATACTTAATTACATCATAAATTAAATTAATTTTAATTTTTTTATACTAGAGACTACAATTATTATTCATGGGAACATGAATGAGAATCTAACTATCAACCTCATACCTATTGTATAATATTTTATTTGAATACATGTATTGTCAGTTATATATTTAATATAAAATAATATTTTGACTTTGTCTTTAATAATTAACTAGAAAAAATATATTGATTAATATTTATATGATCGTGTTGAAATTTCTTACATAAATATATTGGAATTTTTTTATTAAATATATATTTACTTGAAAATAAATATGATTTTTTTCAATAATATTGTAAATAAAATATTTTTAAAATTATTTATTTATTACATAAATAATCTTGAATAAGGCATGACAAATAATTTCAAATTCGTCGTGACTATAACGGAAAATATCCGCTTGACTAGGTACATGTATGTGTATTATCTGATTTCTCTAAATGGGAATGAGAATGAGAATGCATATTTAACTATCAGTCCATCTATTATATAATATTTTATTTAATTTTTTTTTATTGTTGACTAATATATTTGCTACAAAATAAGTTTTTAACTATATTTAATGATTTGATATAAAATAATTCCATTGGTAAATGTTTATATAATACTGTGGAACTTTTTTACATAAATACATTATAAATGTATTGAAATAAATTTATTAAATATATATTTACTAGAAAATAAATATAAATCATTTTCAAATAATATTGTAGAAAAAAATGTTTTAAATTCTTTTTTATTTCAAAATACTCTTCGATCATTCATGAGTGCCTGACAAAGAATCCAAAATTGTGGGATCCACCCGAACCATTCCCCACTTTTTTTTTTTACTGGGTATGATTATAAATAATATCTGAATATTTAACTACCAGTCTGTTTATTATAAAATAATTTTTTAACTCTATCTTTATTAATTAATATAAAAAGTTTGATTCTTTATATATATATATATATATATATATATATATATATATATATAATAGTGATGAATTGTTTTCTTTTGAATATTCTTATTATTTTTTCATTTTTGTAGAATATAAATAGCTAATTATGTTTGTTTTAATATAAAAATTTAATTTTTAAGCAAATGTATTTTGAATATGTATGAAAATAAGAATAACTTGTATGAATGGTCAGGTATCTTAAAATTATTTTTTTATTGCATAGATCCTTTTCAATTAGGCATGACAAAGAACACAAACCTATGGAGATCTACCCAAACCTTTTCCGACTATCTACTTTGAGTGTGTATCTGCACTAGCATAGATATTATCCTATTCTTTTAACAACGACATGAATTAATATCTAACTACTAGTCTGATACTTATTATATAATATTTTGTTTCAATGCATGTATTCTTAGCAAATATATTCACTACAAAATATTTTTTGTAAATGTATTGAAATAAATTTTATTAAATATATATTTACTAGAAAATAAATTTAATTTATTTTTCATCAACATTGTAAATAAAATATTTTTAAAATGATTTTTTATTTAATAAATACTCTTCTCCTATGCATGACAAAGAATCACAAACTGGCAGGGATTCATCTAGACATGTTCCAACTTTGATGGAAAATACCTTTTTTGATTGGTAAAGGTACGAGTATGGATGAGTATAATATATTTATTATTAACTACTTGTCTCATACTTATTATATAATATATTTATTAAATGCAAGTATATTTAGCTAATATATTTATTACAAAGTAATTTTTTGACTCTATAATAATTTTATATAAAGTAGTTCTATTTTTTATTATATATATATATATATATATATATATATATATATATATATATATATATAATGGTGGTGAATTTTTTTTCACAAATACATTATAAATGTATTGAAATAAATTTAATTTATTTTTCAATAATATTGTAATTAAAATGCTTATTAATTTTTTATTACATATATACTCTTCAAAAGACATAACAAAGAAATCCAAACCCACAAGAATCCATCCAAACCTAACTTAACTTTGATGAAAAATATTCATTTTGTGAGGATATGGATACTACCCTATTCTTCTAACGGAGATGAAAATATGTATTTATCTACATGTTCCTTTCTATTATGTAATATTTTCTTTAAATACATGTATTGTAAACTATTTTTTTTATCAATCAATATTAATAGTTAGTTTTATTAAAATGCTAATATTGTTAACTACAAAATAATTTTTTACTCTATATTTAATAATTTAATATAAAATAGTTCTGTCAGTTAATGTTTACATAAATACATCATAATTATATTGAAATTAAATCTATTAAGATGGAAATACGTAGGACATGAACATGGAAAGTTATCTTCAATTTTCAAATATCCTAAATCATGCAATGATTTCACTAGCTTAAAAATCAAGAATTTGTTGAATTATTTTCTATGCTTTAATACTTTTATTATTTTTTCATGTTTAAGAAAATATAAATAGCTAATTATATTTATCTAATATAAATATTTTTTTAAGTAAACGTATTTCAAACTTACGTATGAAAGTGACCCGTGCGAACTCACCGGTATCTTTCTAGTTATACGAAAATTTTACTCCTATCTCGTTTTTCAATGAAATTGTGTAAAAAAGAAGTATCAGTATCAAAAAACAAAAAGAAATGATATGATTGGACATTTCCGTTATAAAGGGTAAACAAAGTGATAGAATATATGAAAGATATTTACTAGATAGACAAAGTATTAAGGATCCCCACACAAAATGACAAACGTAATAAATAGAGGGTAGAGCTGATTTGGCCGTACACTTCAAACATAGAAATTTACTCCCTCGATCGAAGTCACATTGTCACTTTTCATTTTCATTGTCCATTCCCAATTAAGACATATTGATGTGGTAATTTCAAAATTTTCATTTCTCTCTGTCACTAGATCTTTCTTTTCTCACAAAATCGAGTTGCATAGTTGCATTACTCACCAAATTCGTTCTACCTTGGCCTTCCCCCTGTACATGTATACCACCTTCTTTCCTCTCAAAACTACCTCCCACATTAAATTTCTACAACACTTTCTTCACTCGATCTTGACTTTGTCATTCATCACAATGGGGACTGTTAATTTTGTTGAATTTTTTCTTGCTCTAAATTGATCCCTTGTTTTACGTATCCATTTTGGGCATTTGCATATGAAATTTTATGGCTGAGGATTTTTCTTTACAATGGTGTATGCAATCAGTAATTGAAGAAAAAATATAATGGCTTTCATATTCTTCTGAATCCTCCTCTTGTGTTTCCAATAATAATTTAAGAATATTGGCACACACCGAATAAAAATAGAACTGTCACATGAGAATTTGTGAACCATTGCAAATTTGCAATCTTCAAAAACTTGAAGAGGTGGTTCATGGTTTGTTGCTTGGAGGTGGAGGTCGACGAGGAGAAGTGGAGAACTTCTTCAAAGACGGAGGAAGGCTATGCACAACATGGGAAAGAGAAAAAAATAGTTATTGATATTTTAAAAAATAAAGTAAAAAGTAAAATTTCATGTCAATCCTTTAATCCCGTTTCCTTTTATAACGACAAACAAACTTTAACATAAAAAAAAAAAAAAAGACAGACCAACTTACAAATGGACGATGACCATAAACAATCACATGGCATTATTACCTAAGGAAGCACCATTCTTTTTTGTTATTGGCCTAAATTAGATTACAAACAAATAAAGTCAAAATAAGCATGACCCACCCTTCCATCATGCTATGTTTACATAGTGGAGATACCAATGATATCTGTACAATGATGTGTGCAAAATAAGTTTACAATCATATATTTATTGTATTTTAGACATGATTTGAATTAAGGATTTATCAATTAAGAAAAATAAGAAAAAAAAATCCAACCTATTTTTTTTCAAAATGATGTCACGCTCCTCCATTCTAGTAATGGATCATCTATTTTAAATGACTATAGTCAAATATATTCAATACTTTTAAGACTAGTGTATCCATATTGCGTATCAAAATATGAGTTAGCTTTTGACCAATTAATGTATCTTAGCATGCTTCTAGAGAATTATATTTTAAATATTTTTTGGTCTAAATCTTTGTTTGTGAAACGATGCCACGCTCCATTCTAGTGACGAATCATCTATTTTAAATGATTATAGCCAAAGATATTCAATACTTTTAAGATTAGTGTATCTATATTGTGTATCAAAATATGACTGAGTTTTTGACCAATTAATGCATCTTAGCATGCTTCTATAGAGTTATATTTTAAATATTTTTTGGTCTAATCTTTTTAAGTTAAGCTTTGAAATATCATTAATGAGGGTCAAAAGACCATACATCAAACAAGAGGATCTAGTCAACCTGATAAAGTGCCTCCTTAATCCAAACTTTATTTGGATTATCTAAAGTTAAATTAGCCATAGCATCAGTTTCCCTATTTCCAAAAATTTTGCAAAGAAAAGATTAAAATTCACACAAGAATTACTTATGTCTCTGCATTTGTTCAAAATATCCTCAAAGTAGAAGAAAGTTTGTCTCTGTTTCTTTTCCCCAACTTGGAACAATTAAAGGCAATCGGTTTCTACATGATTTTGTCAAAAGATAGGTCTTGAGCCACTTGCAAGGCCTATCATGAAAGCCAAAGCCTCGACCAACTTGGGTTGATAATAGTGGTGTAAGAGTTGTGTAGCTCTGCCATGATGTCACCATTGTCCTCCCTACAAACCATTTCTAGGCCTGTGCCTTGCCCTGGTTTAATTGCTACTTTTATGTTTATCATAACTCCATGTGCTTCCAGAAGTCGCCTCCACATGATATGATGGTTCACATGTCCAATCTCAAAGGTCTCAACTCCTTTTCGTGACATAGAAACCAAAACACTCTGTCCAAAATCACTTCCAGAGGGGTCCATTTTTTTTTCTCAAAAACCGTTTGTTCCGTCTATTCCATATGGACCATAATAGACCAAAAATATTTTGGTGAAAAGTTGTGTCATTTACCTCCAAATAAGCTACTATCCATTGAATAAAAGAGATCTCATTCCCACTCTCTAGTCTTCCACTTAGTTGGCTTGCAAACCAAATGGGTTTCACTACTTCATAGTATAAGAACATGTGTTTCATTGTTTCTTTCGTGTCTCCAGAGTAAGGAAGAATAGAATCCACGTCCACCATCCATTTTTTGAGGTTCATCCTAACTGGAATGATTGTTTTGCAAGCTCTCCAAACCAAAATTCTACATTTAGGCACAACCTTCACACTCCAAATATGCTTCCAAATTGGCCCATTATTACTACTTGTTGAAGTTTCCTCTTCATGCATGCTAGTTATGATAATGTTGTATCTAGATATGATAGTGTAGTCTTCATCTTCAGTGTATCTTTAGGTCAGCCTGTCTTCCCTTGTGTTTATCCTCAAAGGTATGGCCATGATACTTTCTGCCACTTGGTGAGGGAACATTTCTCGAATTCTTTGCTCATCCCACCCTCCACTATATCTATTTCGCATCTCATACACCTTGAGATTTTCATAAGCTCCATTTTTGAATTTCCAGATTAATACCCCCTAGGATCCATTTATCTTTCCACACATCAATATTTATCCCAGTGCCCACCTTCCATAAAGTCCCCTCTTTCAACACTTCCTTTGCCCCATGTATGATGTTCTGAGTATAACTCGCCCATGGTCCCTTCTTAGCTTCCAAAGCATTAGAATGAGGGAAATACTTGGCTTTGAACACTTTTTCCATAAGGGACTCCTTACAAGAGAGCATCCGCCACCATTGTTTAGCTAATAGCACTGGATTAAAATCTTTTGTCATTCTGAAGCCCAAGCCACCTTGTTTTCAACCTTGATAACTTTCCCCAGCTAAGCCAATGGTTCTTCCTCTCCTGAGTGTCCTAACTCCGATAAATTTTTGCAAGTCTTTTAATATGGGTATAGATGGATTTAGTGTGATTGAAACATCCTATCACATAAGATGGTATTGCCTGAACAACCACCTTAATAAGCACTTCTCGTCCCATCACACCTTATGACTAGCTTCGTAAAATTAGTAGGGAAACCTATATGATTAAGTACACATTCCAGAAATCTCTGCTCAATCCTGTCATATGCCTTGGCCATATTAACTTTCAAGGCCATGCATCCCTTTCTCCTTCTCACTTTCTTCTTCATGTAATGAAACATCTCAAAACCAATCAATGCATTGTTCGTAATTTTTCTATCATCAACAAATGCACTTTGAGTCTTATCCACACAATCTCTAGAAGCACAACTCTCAATCTTTTTGCAATAGCCTTGTATATGATCTTAAACACTATGTTGCATAAGCTTATGGGGCGAAATTCACTTGCATGCATAGGCTTCTTGCATTATGGGATCAACACTATGAAGGTTTTGTTTATGTTTGTTGGATCTTCTTCCTCATTTAGAATAAATGAAGCCATTTTCATTATGTCATCCCCTACCATACTCCATAACTTTTAAAGGAAGATGGGCGGGGTACCATCCTCCACCAGTGCCTTAGTAGGATTAATTTGAAGCAAAGATTCTTTAATCTCATCCCTATTGAACTATTTATTCAACCCCTACCTAGCTTGCTGGGTTACTCTTCCTGCAACCAGAGCAGCCACCTCATTCATGTTAGAAGGATTAGAAGAGGTAAAGAGATCAAAGAAAAAACCTATCAACACATTCCATGTCTTCTTCCTCGGTGAAGATTCTCCCCGTGTCATCCTTAATGCATTAGATAAAGTTTATTTTCTTCCTTTGTTGGAAGAAATCGGTATTTCTATTTGCTTCCATTAACCATGAAGCTTGAGATCTCTAAGCCCAATACATTTCTTCTATTTACAACAAAGAATTAAGATTAGACTTAGCCTCTCTCTTGAGACTTAGCACCTCATTTGATTGGTTGGGCCCATTAAGCCTTTTTTTTATTTTGTCTCTAGCCTCCTTAATCTTCTTCTTTAGTGAGCCAAATTTTGAGAATCCCCAAAATCCAGATTTGCACCATGTTCTTGAGATGTTGTTTGTAATTCTCCCACCTCTGATCCACAAGTATTGTACAATATCCTCATACTCTTCATCTTGGAGCCACATCTTTTCAAAATGGTAGGATTTATCTCTTCTTCTCTGTCTATTTTTCTTCTTTATCCCCACCCAAGCATGATCGAATTATGGATCGATTGATGCCTTAGTAGAGTGGACCAAAGCAACTTCCCATATGTTCTTCCATTTTTCATTGGCTAACATCCTTTCATCTTTCTTCAATATGGTTTGGTTGCATTATTTTGTTTGCATATGTCCCTGTTCAATCTCTTCCAAATCACACTCCTTCAAGTTATCACTAAACTCTAGCATCTCTTGTCAATTTGGTTGCAACCCACCTTTCTTATCTTATGGGCTCATAATTTGGTTAAAATCACCAAATACTAGCCACAAGTCCTCCCTTAATGGTGCCAAGTCCTTAATCATAATGTTTGTCATCTTTTTTTGTGTGCCAGTAAAAAAGCCATAAATAGACGAATAAAAAAAACAACTCCCTAATACTGAGTCTTGCATCTTCATATGAATATGGTTTGAGAACCATGAGATAATCTCCACCTCATAATTCTTATCCCACAAAAGAGCTAGACATCAAACCTTATTCCTTCATGTGCCCACGCAATCAACAACAAACATGTTAGATAAACCTCCTAGATTCTTCACACAATTTAGATTTAAGTTAGACTTCTTAGTTCCCATTAAGAAAATATGGTGGGACCTTCCAATTGGATGAGCTTCTGCAAAGCTCTATCTGCCCGTGGGTTTCCAAGCCCATGACAGTTTCAACTAATGAGTCTCATGGCCATCGACAGGGCTATTGAATAGCCTCTGCTAATGAGCTTGGGTAGATTGTTTTGGTAAGTGTGGTCATATAAGACTCTGAATCCATATAAGCAATGTCTTTTCCGTCGCTCCTCTTTCCCATGTGGGTCTTTTCTCTTGCTTCCTTCTTCATACCAGTTTTGCAGGCTATTCTCTTCCATGATCGAAGGTTTTTTCCTCGCCCTTCAACTTCTATGCCTTTTTCCCCATCCTCCTCTCCTGGTTTAGACTCTTCAAAAGGTATTTGTCCTTTCCCTTAATCTTGTACCCCCCCCCCTTTCTTTCACTTTTTCTTTACCCATTGGTCACTCATCTATGCATGTCTTTTTTTTGGATCAATTGTGTCCATGTTGCCTGTGTTTTCCTCAACAATGCTATCTTTTTCTTTTTTTTATTGGGGTGATTTGATAGTTTATCTGAGCCTGTGCCACAATTTTAAAACACCTCTCTTTGGGATCACTTTCCTGCTCATTCTTATTTTGAATGCCTTGGGAGATTAAATGTTTCTTAATTCATCCCATTTTGACTTCTTTTCTTACCCCCGATATGGTCATACTTCTCATACAACCACCTCTTAGCCATGGGCCGTAGGCTTGGTTTTCCCCATCCTTTTTAGATTCTCCCCCTTCATACTCTTCACGTTCCCTTAACACATGGGTTAGCTCCCCCCCCCCCCCCCCCCCCCCCACACACACACATGCATAATAGAAGTTTCCAAGCCTTTCATACTTAAAGAAGACTTTGGATGCTTCCCCTTTAGCCATTCTTATCAACAACACCCTTTTGAAGGGTTTTTCCACATCAATCGACACCTTAATGTGCATCGCCTTCCCATATTTACTTTCCTCCCCATCATCCCAGCCAATGAAATTCCTCAACATATTTCCAATCATGTTTCTCATCTTCTCATTCCCTAACCCTAGGGGTACCTTGTATACTCGAATCTAGAAACATCTCATAGTAAGTCTTGTTTCCTCTAGGTTTTTGTCCCTAGGGAACTCTACCAATAGTATTAGTTGTTGATCAAAATTCCAAGGGCCCCTTTCCAACGTCTTCTCCATGTCCTTCCTATAAAAAAAACCTAAAGGCGAATAGGTTTTTTTTATACATATTTTATTTCCACCCCTTTCTTGACATTTCAAGCCATAGCCATTATTTACTTAAACGACCTTGAGTTCACCATTCCTTCTTTCAACACCCTTCCAACTAGCCATGCCTCCTTCTCTTCTTTATATTTCCCTTTTGGCTCTCCTTAAACTCAATATTTTTCCACCATTCCATCCACTATAAATGTTCTAGGTCTATTCAAATGCTTACTTTAAAAAATGCAAGAGAGAGATATCAGATATTCCATGAGAAAACCAAAGAAAAGAGTGAACCTTTCTTGTGGGATACGTTGCCTTTATTAAAACCCTAGCAGATTGAGAAATGAGTGATTTTGTTATGAAGATCCTAAAATCATAACACTTTTTTGTTGTTTAATTAAATATTGGTGTTTAAAGTACTTATTTTTGGTGAAAGACAACATCCTATTTCAATAAGAAGCATCCATATGATGGGACTAGCTTGTTGCTTAAGGAGAATTAATCATGTATTTTTTTTGGTAATTAGAATTATGGATATATTACTTAACCAACAATCTGGTGTGTGTGTGTATATATATATATATATACACACACACACACACATATATATATATATATATATATATATATATATATATTCACATAAAAAATAAAATGCTTTTTTTATATATGTGTGTGTTATTTTTTTTGGATATTAATAATTTTATACATATATTATTAATAAATTTTTGGATATTCATGTGTATGTTATATTTTGGCTTTTTTATAAATACGAACCAACTCAGCGGTTAATTGATATGTTTAGATTGAATTACATTTTCTTTTTGGATTTTTTAAGCCATTTTTGGGTTTGGGTAATATTGATAAGAGTAAATTACACTTATACCAGCACTTCTGAGTTTTTTTCCAAATGCACGTGATATCCTTCTTTTTCGTTGCCTACATCACTTATAGAATACGTTAACCCTCTTAATTGTTTAAAAAACATTATATTATGTATTATAAGAGAATTTATAGTTCTGTAAAAAAAAAAAATTATTGTAAATATTAAAAAAAAGGTGATGATGAACAATCTAAAAAAAGTTTAAGGAATTTCAATGTAATTTACTCTATTGATAATTGTGAGGGAACACTCCGATTCGTCTCCTTCAACTTACAATCATGTCTGCATCTTCTGTTTATTAAGATCGCAGATGCTGTGTATTGCTGTCCTTTTCCTACTTCTAGTTGCCCTTGAACACCTCCTTGTGTCCATAATCAGTTGTAGGCGTATATACTCATGCATATTTTGGAGTATATGTTCATGTATTATCTGAAACTAATTTGAATAACTAATAGTTTTGTTAGGAATTAAGTTAATTCACAATTTGTTCTTTGGGTACTAATTACAAAATGACTGCAGGATTAAAGTATGGCACGTTTGTAATCTTAAAAGACGGTGTCTTTGAGATTTGAGTTTTAATTTGAAAGGATGAAAAGAAAGGATAATATTTTCATTTCTAATAATATTATTATAATTTGGTAACTTTCTTTAAAATAAAAGAAATAAGATGATAGATTAACATATTTTTTTTTTACATCATAGATAAACGTAAACTTAATCTTTTGTTTATTTTTATAAACATTACATTCAGGAATCACTCCAGGAAAATTAAAAAAAGAAAAGCACTTTTATTATGTAGCACTTAAATAATTCTTAATTCATTTTTATAAAATTTTAATAATTATGTCAATTTAAAATGAAAATTATTTTCTCTTCCTTTTCTTTTTATCTAAACATACATTAAAGCCATGTTTAAAATTTTTGAAAAACAAAGTTCTTTAAAATGAAATACTATTACTGGGATCCATTAGGTATTGTATCACTCGCTTAGTTTGATCGAGCTCCAACATGAAACTTATAAAGTTTGGTAAAGTACTAATTAACTGTCAAATAACCTTGATTCAAGCTCTTGAAATATTTAGGAAGAATTAATTAAGTTTAGTCTCTCAAATTTTACAGATTTTAATTTTTTTCTCCCTCAAATTTTTTTGATAATTTTTAGTTCTACATTAATTTTTCATTAATATTTTTAATCTTCTAAAAATTTTGGTCCAAAGTTCCTTTATTTTATTGTTGAAAATTATTTTCAAATATAAAATAAATGAGGAATTAAAAATAAATAAAACAATAACTAATTTTGGATGATAAAAAATAAACAAGAAACTAAAAATACTAATAAAAATTTAGTGAACTAAAAGGTGTCAAAAAAAAATTTAGGGACTAAAAATTAAAATCTGAAAAAGTTAAGAGATTAAAAACTTAATTAATCTGCTGAAAAATTATCAGACCATTGTGCTGCTGAAAGGGTTGCAAAATTTCCCATGTGTTTGGCAATAGATAATATTGTAAACTGAATTCAGAATCAAAGACATCAAACTATCATTGTTGTGAATCCTTGCCTGATGAAGCAATTGCATATTGTTGTAAAATATTGAAAATGTGGCACCAAATGTCAACAAATATCAGATTTAGAGAACTCTGAGAAAATAAGAGAAAAGATTGAGAACACAAAAAGGAAAAACTAATATTATTGATTCTGAAAAAGTTAGTCTTTAATACAGTTACAAAGGAGGTATTTATAAACCTCTAGACCTTGAAGCTAATCACAACCTAACTAACAACTAACTAACAAAAAGTTTGTTAAACTAACTAACAGAATTCTGTTAGTGAAAGAAAAATAGTTAGTTGTCTAACTGTCATGTAATAATTGTTTGTAATAGTTATTTTTATACATTCATTCTAATACCCCCCGCAAGCTCAGGGGGAAGGTTTTTCTACAAAAAAAAAAAATGCTTCACATTGAGTATGTCCCTTAGTGCTTCAAATCTTGTTGAGGAAAGTGACTTAGTTAAGACATCTGCCCATTGATCTAAGGCAGGAAGATGCACAACTAAGAGTTGTTTGGCCAAAACTTGTTCTCTTACAAAAAAGACATCAATTTCCATATGCTTTGTTCTAATATGAAACACTGGATTGTGAGCTATGGACACTGCACTTTGATTATCACAGACAGGAGTTTGAAAAGAAACATGTAATTCCGTTAGAAGGGTTCGAATCCAGGTTAATTCAGTAGATGTTTGGGCCAAGCTTCGATATTTAGCTTCAGTGCTAGACCTTGTCGTGACTTTTTGCTTCCTAGACCACCAGGATATCAAGTTTGAGCCAAGAAAGATAGCTGCTCCTGATGTGGAACGTCTGTCATCAATATCTGATGCCCAATCAGCATCACAGAAAGCATAAAGTGTCATAGGTTTTGAAATAGAAGCAGGTTGAAGGAATAAACCATGAAATATGGTACCCTAGAGATATCTTAATATCTTTTTGACCACAGCCCAATGAGAATCCAATGGATTAGCCATATATTAACAAACCTTATTAACAGCATAACTAATCTCAGATCTAGTAAGGGTAGCATACTGTAGGGCACCCACTACTGACCTATAGAGAGTTGGATCATGAAATAGATCAGCTCCATGTTTGGACAGTTTGCAGCTTGTAACCATAGGAATAGAGATAGAGTGTGCCTCAGCCATTTGGGTTTTATGAAGTAGATCTCTGACATACTTGCTTTGAGATATCAAAATAGACCTGTTAGGAAGATACTTAATCTCCAGCCCCAAGAAATAGTCTAAGTGACCTAGTTGTTTAAGAGAAAAGGTTGTATTCAATCTCGAAACTAACTGTTGAATGAGAGAGTTAAAACTTCCTGTGATGATGATATCATCTACATAAACTAGAATGTAGACAGTGTGTTGTTGATGTGTATAAATGAACAAAGATAGATCACACTTGCTTCCTACAAACCCAATATGTATTAGTGTTGACCTTAACCTGTCAAACCACTTCCTTGGAGCTTGCTTTAACCCATAGAGAGCCTTGTTAAGTTTACAAACCAAGGATTTTTCTTCAACTTCAAAACCTGCAGGTTGAGTCATATAGATAGTCTCCTCAAGTAATCCATTTAGAAATGCATTGTTGACATCAAGCTGAAATAAGTCCCACCTTGTGAGAGAGCAAGAGTTAGAACTACTCTAATTGTAATTGGTTTTACCACAGGAGAAAAGGTTTCATGAAAGTCAAAGCCATGAACTAGATGAAATCCCTTAGCAACTAGTCTAGCTTTGTACCTATTGATTGAACCATCAGCATTTTCTTTTATTCTAAAGACCCACTTGTATCCAATAGCTTGTCTACCAGCTGGTAATGGAACTAAATCCCAAGTTCTGTTTCTCATTAGAGCATTATACTCCTCCTGCATAGCTGCAAACCATTCTGAACTTTCCAAGGCTTGCTTTACACTTTTAGGTTCAGAATCAGTAAAAAATAATGAAGGATGCAGCCTAAGATTGTGTATTCCAGATTTAGACCTAGTTTGCATAGGATGAGTGTTAATGGGAATTAGAGTTGATGCAGACACAAATTCACTACGAGACATAGTATTTGATGATTGAGGATGAGTGGGAGAGGGTGCAATTGGTATAGATTCACTAGACGACACTATATTGGATGATTGAGAATGAGGGGAGTTGGATTCAGGTGAGGTTTGATTTAAGGCAGTAGCAAAGAAACCAGGAGGAACAGAGGGAGCTGAAAGGGAATTGGAGAAAGGTATCTGGGAAAGTGAAGGTGTAGAGGCTGAAATAGGAGGAGATAGGTCAGGATTGAGGCTGAAATAGGAAGTAATATTCTGTGTTGAACTGGAGGAAGACGAAAACAGATCTAAATATGGAAACCTCAACTCATTAAGCAAAACATCCTTAGAAATGTAAATTCTACCAGTTGAAGACAGACATATGTAGCCTTTATGTGAAGAGGAGTACCCCAAGAAAACACGCTCGAGACCTGAAATCTAGTTTGTGAGTATGATAGGGTTTCAACAGAGGAAAGCATGCACAGCCAAATGTTTTAAGAAAGTGAAAACCAGGCTCTTTGTTTAAAAGAGTGACAAATGGAATAGCAAAGTTGAGTGCCGCAGTGGGTAACCTATTAATCAAATAGATTGTAGTGACAAAAGCATAATCCCAAAACTGTAGAGGTAGAGTTGCATGATGAAGTAATGTGAGTCCTAGATCAATTATATGTCTATGCTTCCTTTCAACTACACCATTTTGATGATGAGTGTGTGGACAGATTAACCTATGCGAAATGCCATATGAAGCTAATAAAGCAGAGAAGGGTGTTTATTCACCACCCCAATCAGATTGAACACTTTTTATTTTAGTGTTAAGTTCAAGTTCAACTGATAACTTGAAAGTTTGGAAAACACACAGTTTCAGCTTTGGTTTTAATAGGAAATATTCAAGTATATCGTGAAAAAGCATCAATAAACAATACATAGTATTTGAAACCAGAGTAGGAGGTTAAATGAGAAGGCTCCCATATATCTGTGAAGACAAGTTCTAAAGGAGAATAAATTGAAGTGAAAGCATAGAAAGACAGCCTATGAGATTTTCCCACACAACAAGAGGCACAAAAATCTGAAATCACTTTATTAGATGAAGAAATGTTACACTCGTCAAGAACAAGTTTTAGTACATGACTATTAGGGTGTCCTAACCTAGCATGCCAAAGGTTAACAGTGCTAGGAGATGAAAAACCAGAACTAGATGTAACAGTAGACTCTTTATTAGCAGTAGATGTTGTTGATAACAGCTGAGGTCTGTGATCCTGGATTTTGATGTTATGAAAAGAATAGAGACCATCAGCACCCACAACACCTTGAAGGAGCACTTTATTGGTCCCCTGTGATTTGACAAGACATAAGTGAGAGTGAAATTCAAAGAAAACAACATTATCTTGAGCAAACTGACTGACACTTAGCAAATTTTTCGAAATGGAAGGAACATGTAATAGCTTATTAAGTTTGAAAGTAATATAAGAGTTATTAGGAGGCAAAAAAAAGAACCAGTGTTGGAAATACTCAAACCTTCACCATTTCCTATAAAGATTTGGTCAGGTCCATCAAAATGTGACAGTTGTTTGATATGTTGTGATTCACTAGTTACATGAAAACTAGTTCCAGAATCTGGAATCCATGTTGAGCTAGCTTGACCATTGCCCTAAGGTGTTGAATTGGTAAGCATCACACTAGGCTGGCTAGAGGACTGAGTAACTGGTTTAGAGTTAGGATTAACCCAAGTATTTGAGGTCCTACCCGAGGCAATCGAATAAAGGATTGGTTGGAGTGTAGTTGGATCAACAAAGGTGAGTGTGACTATACTTGAGGCAGATTTGACACTGGAGGTTAGCAAATCTGCCTCCACCACAGCCTCTTCCAGAACCACAACAACCACCACCTCGATCAAATGAAGTATTACAACCACCGTTACTTCTACCATAACCTCCTCTAGAGCCACCAGAATCATTACCTTTATATGAGCTTCCATACGAATAACCTTGAGTGTAATTCAAGGATAGAGACGCAAGCATCAAAGTGTCTTGATTGTATCGAACAAGGCAAGTTTTGTGGCCATAAAGCAGAGCCTCAATCTCTGCAATTGATGGCCTAGGTTTCTTGCTTTCAATCACAGAAACTACTGGCGCATAATCCGAAGGTAGACCTTCAAGAATAGCATCGACATGCTCCTCATGACGTACCGGAACTCCAATGCCAACAAGCTCGTCGACGTTGCCATTGATTTTGTGAAGGTACTCATCCATTGTTTTCCCTTCGAGTGAGACAGCACACATCACGGTCCGTAATTGTCGTGCCCTAGACTTGGTGTGAAGGCTGAAATGCTCGTGAATCTTCTCCCATACCTGATAGGAGTGATTTGAGCCTAGCATGCAAGAAAGGACAGACTTCGAGAGTGTCGACTGAAGCCAAACAAGCAATGTTTGGTCCTGCACTTCCCAAGCTTCATATTCAGGATTAATGCGATCTATGATTCAATCATCTTCTGTGAGAAACTGAGGCAGAATGATTGGATTAACCACAAACCTCTGCAGCTTTTGCGATTAGTGACTGGTTCGACGCATTGTTGCCAGTGTAGATAGTTGGAATCATCCAATTTCTCAGCTATCGTTGTCGAAAATGAATGCAAACTGAAACCTTGAGATGCGGAAGCCATGGATGTGAAGGTGCAGCTCAATAAACTGAAGAGAAGAGTTTTTACGAAGAAACAAGCTCTAATACCATATCAGATTTAGAGAACAGAGAAAATAAGAGAAAAGATTGAGAACAGAAAAAGGAAAAACTGATATTATTGATTCCGAAAAAGTTAGTCTTTAATGCAATTACAAAGGAGGTATTTATAAACCTCTAAACCTTAAGCTAATCACTATCTAACTAACAACTGACTAACAAAATTCTGTTAAACTAACTAATAACTAACTAACAGAATTCTATTAGTGAAAGAAAAGTAGTTAGTTGTCTAACTGTCCTGCAATAACTGTTTGTAACAGTTATTTTTATACATTCATTCTAATAACACAAAATAGTACTATTGTAAAAAAACGAGACAGAATGGCTTACTATAGATGATGACAGGATTTACTAAAGAATATAGAAAAGACTACAACAGATGAACAAATCACTAGGATTTCAATTCCCAAATACACTTCGTCACTGATGCATATAATCTATCTAAGAACAACTCTGAAGTACTCAAAATATAGAGAAGAATTCAGAGCTTAGAAGAAGTATGGCAGAATGGAATTTGACTACCCCTTGAATGATGCTGGTATTCAATGGTATTTATAATATCCAAGAATGAGCCATATCCGCAGAAACTGTTTAGCCAAAATGGTATCATCAAGTTTCACTCACATTTAGCTAAAATTGAAAACCACTTTGAAGAATACTTTCATCATGGTACATTATGATTAAAATTTTCAAGTAAGTTAATTAGTTACAAGGGCACAGAATCACAGATAGATATACCACCTATACATGCAAGTGGTGAAAGGTGAATCAACTTAAGCATATAAAAGAAATCATTAGCTAATGCTTCATAAATATACAAGAAATTCTTGTACATCATTTTTCTTTATATCAAACCTGATAAAAGAGATATAGGAAATTATAACGTGCAAATATTAGAATCCAAAATATAAATAGAAAAATCTTAATTATTCGGAGCATCTTCAAACTAATACTACAAACCCAGTCCAATTTTAATGACTACAACATTTTTTGAAATCGGAAATCAGTCATGCTTCACGTGGGCCATCATAACCATTAGAATATAATGTTGACCACCAACCTTGAATCCTTGTCCTTGTTTACTTAAATTCCCTCCAAGACAAGCTGGGAATGAAAAAACTCGCAAATCACCCCAAATTAACACCCCCACCTGAAAACTCCACCTCCTGAAGATATGAAAAAAGTAAGGTTACAAGCATATAAAGCAAGGGAACTAAAGGCATTATGGCATCATAATCATGAAAATGACAACCAATCAACAGATCTTAAATTGACAAAAAGGAGACATGTCAACCAATTATAGATCCTTACTTTTTTCTTTTCATTTTTATTTATAATCAACCTTTTGCACTATCTTGTTTACATTACAAAGCAAATTTAAAACACATATTTCGTGTTTTGACTAGAATCTAACAGCTTTGCACAAACTCTTTAATATACTATATGTTTCTTTTACACATTGTATAACTATGGTCCTTCTATATTTACTGTGACATCAATACCATAGAATGACTTGCAAGCATTCTTTTGCCACCTCTGATGCCAGTTTCAGTTCAATAAAGGAAAAATGATTAAATTTGTATTTGTATTAAAAATAGGCATGTGATTTCAAATGTATAGTCTCCCAGCATAAATCGTTGCCAATTTTCTTTTATGACTCTAAAAGTAATGTTGCCCAAACTCTAACTATCAATGCATTGGATAGGAAGACCAGGAATCTAAATTTTAGATATAAGTATAGAGAAAATACAAGGACAAGAAGACTATTTCCATCTTACAGAATTGAAAAGTAAGAAAGGGACTATATATACAGGTAGGAAAAATTAAAAACCAGTAGCAATAATAGTTGTAAGCAGCAGCGCTAAAATCAAAGTTATAGATTGTTGACTTCATCATGGGAAGAATATGAAAATAAACCAAGAAAAAGGTACTACAGCTTTACAAGAAATAAGGATTAATAGAATAAAATCATCACTTGAACTTCAGATTGTCAATACCAAAACTCTTGTGATATGGAATTCATCATTAAAGAACATCTTCATAATGCCAAAAATGATTTTGCACATCATTTAAAAACATCGTACGCCATCAATTTTACATGAAATAATGACAATATGATGATTATTTATCAAATAGCTGCAACCTGGGAGAATACATCTGCAAGGTTTTTGTCATAATACCATGGACCCAGCAAGATAGTTTGTCTAACTTTTATAACTATTGTTTGAAGAGGGCTCAAAATATTACAAGACCTAGAACAAATATCAGATGCAATTAATGTATTAAAAACACAAATCACACCTGAGCAGGTGCCAAGGATGAGACCCAGTCTGATGTGTGTGTAGGAAGAAGCCCCAATGCATTGAGCTGCAGAACATGACAATCACATAGTGCCAGGGTTGTCAAACTCGAAAGTTTAGATAAACTTGTGGAATCATAGTAAACTCAAATAATTCTTCAAAAATGTTATTTAGAAAACAAATTCTAGGACTAACATAATTCAATAGCATATCCATAGTTCCATATTAATATCGAACATTCCGACTCCATAACAAAGCAAATGTAAGTAACAAAGTAAAAACATAACTCAACACTTGACCCACATTAGCATTATATTAAGCCAGGCATTTGCATTTTTTTTCATAGTTTAACAAATCAGAATAAAAATAATAATGAAAACATGCAATTAGCTTCATAAACCCCATATACAGTGCAGAACATACGCAATCCAATCCAAGTATCCAACAAAATCCACCAAAGCTATACATTTGAAAGCCAAAACCATGTATAAATCTAGGCTTGTAAACTTGCCAGTAGAACAGAGAGTTTACCAAATTTGTTACAGTTTGCCTGAACTTGTATGATATAAACAAGAGTTTATGAGCAGTTTAAAATGTTTGTGTCAAGGGATCATAATTCATAAACACATAAGAGTTTAAGAGTTTGACAACAACAATGTCACATACACACATTTACTTTAAAATTTAGAAATACAAGTATCATGATAACAATCACAAGGCACAACATGACTACATATATTACCTTCCAAACACCTAGTGCCAGGCCGCCCAAATTAAGGGCTATGAATAACAACTTAGGTCCAAGAAGCTCCACCTTATTGTCTTTGTAGGGCTCAAACACTGCAAAAACCAATAGAATACATTAACAATCCCAGACCAAGCTGAAGTTCTCCGTTCCGTATTGAGTTTCAAGCCAAAAAGATACTTATAAACCTAAAAACCAAAAATACTATGAAAAGCATATTTACTAATGTGCAACTAGAACACCTTACGTCAAAGGAATTGGAACAAAGGAAGTTAAAAGCATCACCCATTCCAGAAGAGAATGAATTGCAGAAGATGCTACAAAATACTCCTTCCATGCCCTCAAACACTAGCATAATTGATGATCTTAAAATAAGGGGAACATGCAGAACAAAGACATACCAGAAGGGAGTGGGATACGTCTAATAAGATCAATCATTCAATTCAACAAAAGGAAATGCTTAGGGCACCGGTTAAGGAAGTAAAAGGGGAAAGTTTTATTATTAGGGTGCGTAAAGATGCCTTCTCATATTATTTCTAATAAATAAGAAAAACCTCTTTTAATTCCTTAACCAGTGAACATGGCAAGATCCTTCAACAAATATACGCTAAAAATGAGATGATAAGCACGAATTTCGCATACTCTTTCCGACACTCTGTAGGGCACTGATGGGTTGCCAAAGGGCTGAGAAAGTGATCCCAATGCTGAACAAGTGGACTGTGCTACCAGCCATCCACATCATGAACCCCATCATTAGCAAATTCTTCATAGGGGCTTGTGCTACCTCCCAAGCTTTCTATTCACATCATAATAACAATAATCATAAAAACCGGAGTTGAGTTATAAGGTTGACTCGGTGGTAGATGGAGAAGGGAGGGAGGGATTAAATTTCCTCGCTAATAAAAAAACTAACATTTGCCCATAAAAAAACAATAATCATAAAAACCAATAATTAAATTAAACAAATTTCTTATTTCCTCAACAAAGAAGAAGGTAAAAACCTGGGCTTTCCAGTTGGATTCAGCGTCCTTCTTCTGGCGACTGAGCGTTGAATCGTCCTGCACGATTTTAATGAGATTTTTTTCATAAAAAAAAAATTGAACGAAATCGAAAGAGAAGAAAAAGGGTTATAGAGCTTATGCGTGCCTGATCGAGAGAAGTGCGACAGAAACCGGGAGGATCGGGAATATCGCGAGAAGTGGAATTGTCGGAGAAGTCAACGCCCCATCTTCGTCCTCCCGATCCCATCACTCCCTTTCCCTTCTCCATTGATTTGATTCTCTGCGACTACACTACTGATGCTTGCGAAACGGCGTCGTTTAGGAGCACTCTCTGGATCCGGTTCAGTTCAGTTCAGTTCAGTTCCGAGGGTAACGCTAACGATGATATGATATGAGGTTTCAAAAGTTTGGTTTTTTCTCCTTTTGATTTTTTTTTTTTTGCAAAACGACGTGGTTTTGCACATTACACGCAAACAAAAGAAGGAAATCACTATTTCCTCGTACAAAATAATTTCTTTAATGATTATTATTTAAATTGTAATACAATGTTATATTTTTTATTTATTGGAAAATTCTTTTATAATATATTGAGATTTAATATAGATATATAGATATAAAACAAAGATAATTTGAAAAGGATAAACATATAAGAAGATAAGTATATATAAGCTAAAGATAAAGAAAGAATTCTATGAATAAAAAATAAAAATAATATTTTGACAAGTTACGATAGTAAATGTGAAATGCAGATAAATAAATGTGAAATGTACTTGGAGAAAAAAAGGAAAAGTTAAAAATACCTATTTTTTTATCTTGAAAAAGTAAAAGTCTTCATGTATTACTTTGTTAATTGGAATCTTACCCGAACTAAAATAAAAAATTATAGGAATCAAAATTAAAAAAAAAATACAAATTTACAAATACTAAAGACAAATAAAAAATTTATAAAGATTAAAATTTAAAAAAAATATAAAATTACATGAATCAAAAACATATTTAAATTTAAAAAAAAAAGAATGAAAAGATATTGGTGTATATTTGAATTTATAGATTACAATGAAAATATAAATATAAAGAAAAGATAATGAATTTTTAATATTTTTTGTCTTATTTTATTTTAGCTAATAACTAAGAGACTCTTAATTTTATTTTATTTTTTTTGTGTGATTTCGAGTTTATTTAGTTTTTGATGTAACATTTTCATCTTTAAGACAACAAAGTAATAGTAAAAGTGATCAATAATATTAGCTCTCTATTTCATAGTTTCACGTTTTGTATGTCAACTTTCTCTTTATATATGTGTTGATTGTTTATTTTTTAAAGACTTAAATGAAATTATGATTCTTGTATTTTGTTTCATCTATAATTTTAGTCTCTTTATTTTAAAATTAAAATATTTGATTATCTTATTTTTTAAAATTAGTTATTTTAATCCTATCATTTTGAAATGGAAATATTTAGTTCTCTATTTTAGGAAATTTGTAAATTTGGTCATATTCTCAATTTTGGCTATGTTTTTTTTTTATTATTATTTTGATCTAACTAACCCTAAACCTATTATATTCATTTAATATATCATCAAGAAATTATTTAATTAATTACAAAGTAAAAATTAAAGAGAAATAAAACATAGACAAAATTAAATATTAAACCAAAATTGTGGATTTTTTAAAATATGCAGACCAAAATTATGAATTTTCTAAAATATAAGAATTAAATGTTTGTATTTTGAAATTAGAAGACAAAAACTGTAGATTTATTAAAATAAAAAGCCTAAATGTTTCAATTTTAAAATAAATGAATCAAAATTATGAATCAAATAAAATAGAGGGAGTAAAATTATATTTAGATCCTTTTTAAAATTAGCTTATTTGATCCTTGATTTATGAGTTAAATATATATAAGCATAAATTAACGAAGCACTCATATGATGCATTCAAAAGTGCTAAAAGACGAGTTCTAGGGTGCCTAAGCGAAACTATGTTTCGTACGTGGGAAAGTGGCCGACACCGTCCGATCAGTTTAGTAATCCAATAGTGATGTTTGGGTGCTTTTGGTGGACTATTCGATTGTGTTATGCGAAATCCAATGGTTGGTCGTGTTGCCCCAAAATTATGCGTGTCGAGTATGGAATTTGTGCCCTAATTTTCGAACAATCCCAACCCCCATCCCCAACCATAGCTTCTTCTGCGGCTTCACTTCAAACGACACTTGCGGGTTTTCGAACGCCCGTAGCTTCCATCGTCAACCATAACTTCTTCTCAAGATTCACTTGGAAAGACACTTGCGAGAAGAATCCTAGTTGGAGGCTACGAGTTTCACACCTTCAATTTTTTGTGTACCCTGTTGTTTGCTGCTAGCAATATACCTGTTATGTCAGATTTGTTGATGAAACTTTAAAAGAAATGGGCATTTAGACCACATAAGTTGATCGTACGTAAAATTTTCAAAGGAAAAATGATGAACTTCCTTTCAAACATGACTACCTTAAGAGCTTAGTCAATGATAACTACTATAGCTAAGATTTTTATGTTAATTTTTTCTATCAAAATTCAACAAGTAACTAGAAAAAAGTCGTCGAAAAACCTTGTCCCAGTCATAAACCTGTAATCGAAGAAGTTGAGATTCAGGATCCTTTACAACAAGCTTGAACTTGTCATTCCACTCAGGATTCAAATTGTTTTTCTTAACAGTGGTTTTTTTTGTTGGAAGTTTGTCCCCTATCAAGCTTAGTTTAACATAAGGATCAGAAGTTCCCAGCAAATCCATGTTTAAAAGCTTTTGTGCACGAACCTCATTCGCATGTTATATCCTCACAAGCTTCTTTATTGCCACCCTATAAAAGATGTGAACAAAGCATCAGACATCTTCATAGAGCAAACATTGTTATTTTAAACTTAAACTTTGTCAATTCATAGTAAATTTTTAACAATAGTGAAGTTATGTTTTAAATAATAATATAGTTCTAGTAAGATATGGGTGTTTGCGTGTGTCGGTAAGTGTACCGATTCGCACAAGTAGTATAAAACGGTAAGACCGACTATCGTATCTTCAGAGAATTTGTTTCACCTAGACCATGTACATTCGATATGCAAGCACTTATACGGATTAAAATAAGGCAAATAGTGAGTTCTGTACTAGAAAATCTATTTGAACATAAACAAAATATATAAAGTTATAAAAGATGAAAACTATCAAGTTGAGAGCGTTGGGGAGTGTTCTACTGAATTTCTCTTGATGTACAAAGGTATTTTTCTCTATTTAACGTTATCCTAGTGTTCTTATGCGGAGAAACTACTCAAACCATGATTCCTCACATGAATGAGCCTAACTCTCTTTAGACTTCATCCTTAATCCTTCAACAAACTTGTTCTAAAAGAGTTGCACTAAGCCTACAACATAAAATGGACTAGATCATTGCACTCCATTCCTAGACATACAAATTTCTAGCTTGCTCTATCAAGTTCTAAGGTTTTAAAGCATTTTCCAATACTAAAAAGCCTAATTACACATACAAATGGGTGATCAAGCCACAAGCACGTAAAATAAGCATAGATAGAAGCAATGAACACAAAAAATAACATTAAATAGATAGTGAGAATATTGCATCAACATGGTTCGGTAGAACTCCCCATCAAAGGAGCTTAGCCTTCCATTACAAGCAAAAACTCAAAACTACAAGAAAGAAGCTATTTTTGTTGAAAGAACTTGGAAGAAGATGATGGAGGATGTCTCCTCCAGCCTTTAAACCCTAACTCTCTCTATCTTCCTGGACTAAGCTCTCTCTATTGCTCAAAACTCGTCTCTCTCCTCCAAAAACTTGTTCTTTTTCCACCAACCTCAGTGTTTTAAAGGCTCTTGGACCTTTCAGCTTTCGAAGGCTCACTTAGCGAGCAGGTCTCGCTAAGCGAGAGTTAATGAATTTTCACTTAAGAAGAGTAGGCTCGCTGAGCGCAAGAAGAGACAACAACCTCGTTGGGTGGGCTGGCTGCGTGCTGGGCGTGCAGATCTCTGGCTTATCCTCTTCTAGAGTTTCCCATCCGCTAAGCGAGCTAGATGTCTCGCTAAGCGGATCTACCTCGCTAAGCGAGTCATCAGCTGCTTGAACCTTCTCTTCTTTGGCTTGAAACTGAGTTGGATTCAACAGTAAGTCACAAAAATGGAGTTTCTACTCTATAAAATCACACAATAAAGAAAAATATGTACAATTCCTACGGAAAGAACCATAAATTGGAGGTACGGTGCTATTTCCTTACAAATTTTCAATTCAAAACTAACTCATGAATAACAATTAACAATGAGTTACAGCTTTGTGCAATTCTTTCAATAGCAGACCACTGAAAAATACATGACATTGTTTTGACAAAGAATTGAAAAGGGTCTGTGGTGCAGTACAAGTATGTTTTTCTTTTTCTGGTGTTACATCCCTTTTTGCACTTTTTGGCTGTCTTACTACATATGATGTTGAGTGTGATGGTAGTTGGCTTGGTGGCCTTTACTATAAAGTTCATAGGTTGCCTTGTTATTGGTGGTCTTGCGTTCAATCTATTGGTTCTTTTTAGAAATATATATGCAAGTATCTTGCCTTGGTTTAAGCATGGTTGAATGAATTTTTTAGTGGATTTAAGTGACATGACACAAAACAAATTTATATATTTGGAAATTTATGTTGTACATTATGTGTGACTTATGAGAGTTTGTTTTGACATCAACACTTGGGAGTTGGATGGCTTAATAAACTATTTGAGGCTATTTTTTTGACATTTTGGCCTTCATTTGTAATTATCCATCCCACATGCAAAAAATGGGAAAATTGGTTAAAAATATAGTAAATTTTGAAGAAATTAAATGGAATTCAATAATCTAAACTTCGTTACACTTAATTATTAACTGACAAATTGTTCAAAAAAATATATTATAACACATGAAAATACAATTAATTTTATAATTTAAAAAAATTAATTTATATACATTACCAATGACTGAGTAATAGTAGGGGGGCAATAGGGATGTTGGCATATGCTGAAATGAGTTTAACTGATAAAATAAAATTGAGAAAAAACAATAAAAATCATTGATATTATATTATTGTAGAGTTGTAATCTATATTTGTCCTTTAAAGTGAAAATGCATGTTGTATTCATTGCACTACATACTTGACTATTTGAGTTATTTCAAAGTGCACCTTGAAGAATCTGGTTTTGCTATATAAGTGATACAACAATGAAGTCATTTTGTTCACTTAAGGTTTTTTTTATGTAATTTTTTTAGATTAAAACTTTACAGTTAAACGTTATAGGAAAATGTTTGTATTTACTTTAGGCCGGAGTAATGGTACTAATGTGTAACAAATTATTGATGGGCCTTATTTTGAACATGTCCATGGTGACATGTATTTTGTTTGAATGGTTTATAGAAGGGGCCTATTTTTTAGTTCAGCCCTTTACAAGTCTTCATATCCAACAAACCAAATCTCAACCAGGCCTGTTTTTAAAAAAACATTGGGTAGTTTTTAGTGAACATGAAATTTTTGTTATTGTGCAAACTTGAACATAATTTTTGAATTTAATTTTGACTTATGATTCAATTTTTTTTTATTCCTTGATTTGTTTAAGGTAATTAATAAAATTTTCGGTTAAAGGCATGAAGGTGTACAATTGTAGTATATGCGTAATTTTTTATTTACATTGCCATGGAGATTTTTTTATTACTAATATGTTTTTGTTTTATTAATAAGAAGATAAACAGTTAAATATGTTCATTATCACAAAAATGGTTATTACAATGAGTTCTTAATATGTTTTACTTATTTGTAGTTCCCAACATGTGTTTGAAAAAAAAATGTATTTTTTAATCAGTGGATAAAGAGTCAAATCTTGATTAGATATTTTTTTTTGTTGATGTTTTAAAAAAATTGTATTAATTTTAATATGTTTAAATATGTATTAATGCATTTGATAAAAGATGAAAATTTCACTATTGGAGCAGGTGGTTGTTTGGATTAAGTCACAGAATGATATGACAGACCCCTTATTCACAAAGAAAAAGAAATTAAATAATGTGATGAAAAGACCTATTCTCAGATAATAATCCTGTGCGTATAGTGGTGTTAAGGCAATGTCCAAACATTTAAGTAATCCTTTTGATGTTGTGTTGCTAGATTTCATACGATGTGTCTTAATCTGTCAATTACGGATCTCTATTGTCTAGTGTATTGGACCTATTGAATATACTAATTTTGAAGATGTTACAAAAAATTAATTGTGTGGTGTTTTTTTAGACAATATGTGCCTGTTGGATTTAGGGGAGAGGGGGAGCATAGAATAAGTAATGGGTATTTGGTGTTGAATTAAAAAGCAATGACTTAGTAGTCCTGTGTTGTTGTCATAGCAAGTTGCCAAATCATGTGTTCGCAGGCCAATTAGTCAAGGGTGTTTTATCTCTTCCTAAGTGTGTTTGTTGTGAATTCAAATACCCATGTAGAAAGGTAGACAAGTATTTTGGTGCAGAGTTAGTAGTTTTGAGGAGAATCTTGCACGAAGATGTTGTCCTTTTTTTTTATTTTAAGTTTTAATAAGGTGTAGTGTCATAATTAAAATTTTAAATATCAAAATAATTTTTTTTTTAAAAATTAAAAATAAAAATGACATATTTCATATTAAAGCTTTTCAGGGTTGACAAATACAACAAAAAATGTTTGTTGTCCCTCTCATAAGCTTGGTAGATTATCTGAACTATGTTTGTTGACATAACTAAGTATTGTTTCTGTCCTTCTCAACAAGGGTTGACATAATGTTTGTTGACATAACTTAGTATGGTTTTTTTCCATACAATGGTAATCTAAGTTATTTTTTGTTTTCAACATTCAATAAAGGCTAGTTATATTATATTTAATTGGTTATAATTATTGTTTTTATTAATTTTGGGAAGAAAATGGGTGTTGTTATATTTGTTTTTAAAAATTGAATATGACATTCATTATATGTTTTCAATTATAAGAGTTTGTCTCATTCTCGTTGTTATGTTTTCAATTATAAGTTTCTATGGTCGTCATTATTAATTACTTATATACAATTCATTTGTTTCTTTGTATCTTTTGACTTAAAAAATGGCATAGTTAATATTGGTGCATATATATGGAAAATTTATAGAGCATGATATAACTGCATTTGGTTAATTGTGTAAGGCATATATACGAAATATGAAATATACATGACTATAAACAGGATTACAAAGGTCATAAGGTCATTGTTTGCAGAAATGTTCATATAACAAAACCCCCCATCACCATTCCCCTCCCTACATTTTTTTGTATCCGACAGTAAGCGTAAACAAACAAAGTAGATAGACCTAAGTTAATAACTATCGTCCATACTATTTTACACTACCTTGCATGAAAATTTCAAATGAACAAGACATTGTTAATATCCACGAGTCATACTTGCCATTAACAAAACAATTGATAGATTTGGATAAGCACCAGATATGGCAAAAATGGTGCTCAAGTCATCGTCGTTCTCAATTTTTGTGGCTTATAACGAACAAAGTCACCTAATGGCAAAATAGGGTAGCAAAAATACAAGTCTCGAACCTTGAATCCCTGATATGGTGATCGTTGAGCTGCAATAACATCGTTCAAGGCTTCAAGAGAAATATCTTTGTTCGCTTCAATTGCACTACCATACTCATTATCAAAGATACAATCAAATATAGGACATGAGCAATTAATAGAGTCGTTGTATAGTACAAAAGCCACTAAGTTAGTGGTGGCACAACCATTATTGAATACTGGTAGTGAGATGGAACCAGGGAGCAATTGCAATATTTGTCTATTTCAACGCAACGAATTGCAGTGCCAAAAAGACCATGATGTAGCCAATATTTATAACATAATTGATAGGTGGGGCATAACTTTTGTTGTTATTCGGAAAATAAAAAAAAACTAAATTGTCAGTCATTCATATTTTTATTTGGCATGTTTCATGTATTTTTAATGAACTGTTTACGAAATAATGTGGAAGACATGAAATGGTCATCCTTTCTGAATGAAAACAAAATTATTATGTGCTTAATTAAGGTGGTATTTATAATGTTGTCGGTGGTATAAAAGAGTTATTGTCAATAGGAGACTAAACATTGTTGAAGGAATTTTTACTAGGAGACTAAACATTGATGAATTATTGAAACATTCCAAAAAAAAAAACATTATATACACAAACATACATATCCCCCATTATTTACACAAACTTACAAGTTTATTATTCACAATGTAAATTTGGGTTGGGAGGACCCGAATTTACACCATGATTTTCAAAATAATTTGCAAAAAAACCGATGATAATTTGAGTATCCCCAACTCGAATTCTCAACCTCTAATTTTTTAAAGGATTTTTTTTAAAAGATAAAAAATAACATAAATAAACAAATTAATTCAAAATAATGAAAAAACAAAGAAGGAAAAATATTTTAATATTTTGAATTAACTCTCTTTATCTGAGTTTGTTTTCCTTTTTTATTTTATTTTATGGCCATCAATGCCTTGGAATTGTGGGTTGTGGACAAAATTGACTGTAAAGAAGGTGGGTTCTGTAAAAAGTGGGGATCAACGGTATTTGGTTGTCAAGTCATCATGGCATTTAGATGAACAGTCATAGACCCATGACATTATAAACATACAAGAAATAGCATGACACATATGTTACTATTATTAATACAAGAATTCAATTTTGCGATTTAAAGTATAAATTCGGGTCTTTTCAATCCAAATTTTTAATTTTTTTTTTACTCCAAAAAAATTTAAATGAAAGAAATTAATTTAAAATAATAAAATTACATAATATATTAACGAAGATAATAAATTGAGAATACATATATAAGAAGTTTAGTTAAAGAAAAATAGTTAAAAATATTTCCATTGAATATTTTTTTCTAATTCATAGAGTGAAATTAAATACATTGATAACATAAAATATTAAACAAAAAATGAAAATTAAATTGCTTGACTAGAACTTGCATGTTTGTGATAATAACTATTTATGGAATGACCTACTAGGCTACAGATTGCACAATCGAACTTTGTACACAGTTGACACATACTTGAATGTGTACAGTAGGTGTAGAAATTCCAAATAATCTATATTGATGTGCTTACATGCAGCAATGACATATGCACATTGCATGTGCACCTTTTGAGGCTTCCCATAATGACATGTTTTTTGATCAAGCCTCACAGTCAATTTTCCCGTGCGACGCCTCTCTGGAATTGCTTTTGCCTCAACTTCAAACTCAAATCTTTGGCGGTCAAATTGCTGAACAAAGTGAGTGTTACAATTACTTTCTTCTTCATTCATGAACTTGGCTGCAATGAGTGTCCGAAAGCAATCATTGCATCAACTTCAGTCCCACGGTCGACGAAATATTTGTTTTACTTCTCATACGTGACTTTGACCATTACAATGTTTTAATTTCTGTGTATAATATAACTTAGGAGTTGTAGTGTGCGTAGGCGAAACTCGGTTTTGTATGTGTGAAAGTTACCGTGACCTTTGGATCTAGGTGTTTTTGAGATATATCATAGACAAACATACACCAGAATATTTGTTATTATTTTTGTATTTTTATTAATGGTTTTTTTTTCAACGCAATAACCTTCTTCATGACAATCACCATCGACCTTCATTTGTCGTCGTCGGAGACGACCTCCATCTGCAGTAGGCAGAGATGATTTCTGATGACATGGTTTTTTTTTCCTACTTTCCTTTTTTCATCTCCTTTTGTTTTCTTCCACTTTCATTCTCTAACCACTATGTCCAAATCCGAAGTGAGATCTAAAATTGGAAGCAAGCCTCAAATAATGATCCAAAGCAACAAAGATTCCAATCATAAAACTAATTGTATGAAAAATAATTTCATCCACAAAAACCCCTAGATCTAAAGCGAAAACTTAAACTCTTTCATCAACAAGGCAACCCCAAATTTGCGAAAACCATAAAGAAATGTAGAGTTGTTGGTTGTAACTCATTTTTCTTCACGCTATAAATTGAGTGCTTCTTCTCGTAAGCTTCCATAAACAATGACGCCTTGACAAAAGTTCCAAGCAATGTGTTGGATTATGATGTTTGCAATGGTGCTGACAAACTTGACATAGGCAGTGCAATTTCGACACCAGGAATTTTGGGAGCGAGTGGTTCTTGTACAGTGACGGTGATGACTGTCTTTAAGGCTGCGACAAAGGGTTTTGTGGTGGCGACGACGAGTGGGTTAAAGAGGGAGGGGTTTGGAGGCTATGAGGGAAAAATTCTGGTGACAGAGGAAAAAAAATTAAAATTTATGAAATTTAAGCCATAATCCTTACTTATATTAAACGTTGATTTTAATCCCAGTATATCTAATGGATGTAAAATTCTTTCGCATGGTGCATAACAAGTTTGGGTTACGCACGCTAGACCTTGTCATAATCTAGATGTAGTAACTATTTACACCCAAGTTTTTAATGAATTTAATTTTTTTAAATCATTTCCCCCCTTTTTTTTAATTTGGTTTAACACTAATAATTAATTTTCTCATTTTTTTTAATTTATGTACACAGGGAAAAAAACACACCAAGGAAACAAAAATTGAACTTTCAAAAAATTCATAACATGTTCAAGTGCCTTAAGCTTGCAATCTATTTAAGTACCTGCGTGGTAATTAAAAAATTATATCATACTATTCTCTAATTTTATTATTTTGAATTACCTATATTATTTTTATGTTTTAAACAAACTAAATTTTTTCTTAAAAATAAACACGTTGGCAATTCGGGTTGGCAGGGTCTGAATTCTGAACGGTTTTGTTGCAAATATTCTTGAAAATAACAATGTAAATTTCGATCTTCTAACCCGAATTTACACTTTGAATAGTAAACTTGTATGTTTGTGTAAATAATGAGAAAATATGTATGTTTGAATATATAATTTTTTTATAAATGTATGTTTCTCAAAAAATTTCTATTCTTGCAAAATAAATTATAACCATAATTTAATATAACTTTTTATACAATATACTTATGTTTTACGATAACATTAAAATTTGGAAATTATTAAAATTGTTTGTTAATTAATAAATGTTACAAACACATAAACAAGTTTTTCACATATTTTCAACTATACTTATTTGATTATTAACATATTGACAACATAGTAATGTAAATATTCTTTAGTACAAAAATTATTTTGTCAACATTAAAAATTATACTGTGGCCTAAATGAAGCGTCCACATCGCATTTAATGCCACATACAACAAAAGATTTTTGCTAAAACCAAATGCTAAAATAGAAATCAAACCCTAGTGACCTATATCATGGGTCCCACTTCATTTTTCAAGAATTGTTTCAAGGTACAAAAATGACTTTCCATTCAAATTACAACTAGAAATCTATTGGAACGGTGGTTGGACATGGAATCAGTTGCAGCTAAGACCAACTAAGACATTTTTACGAGAGAGAAAGAGACTAGAGTCACACACACACACACACACACACACGCACACGCACACGCACACGCATACGCATGCGTGCACACACACACACACACACACACACACAAACACGTAGAACTCTTTAGTAAACAATGGAAAGTTAGAGCACAACCTTGAGGTCTAACGGGTAAAGTTTTTTCAAAGTCTAACTTGTTTCTACTGTTAGTATTTTTATTCATGGTAGGTATTATGAGTAAAACATTTGTAGGAATGAAGGTCCAACAACATTTGGGGGAGATGGTCCAAGAGGAAAAAATAATGGACAAACCGAACCAACGGTGTGTGAGGCACCTAATAAAGCAACAACGATAGGTGAAGGCATCACTGTGGGCCAAAATGTTGAGACCATGAAGGACATCACCTTAGCATATTTGAGGGAGGCCATACAGGTAAATTATTATAATAAAATACAATCAACCAAATATAATTTAAGGACGCTTCTAATTTTTTTTTGTGTTTGTATGCGTTAGAGTAGAAAAAACAAACACAAATAGTTATGTCCATGTATGAACATTAATGGCCATATGTTATCTGTAGGCTCTTGGTAACAGAATTTACTGACTAGAGGAATCAAATGCATCCCTTGTACAAGTAGTGCTCTCCTATATAACAAAGGGGGCAAGAGATTTGAACAAGGAAACAAAGTTTAACCTTGCAATATCCTCAATAGAAAAACATTTTAACTGCAACTCAAAAATATCAACAATACCATTAGTTATCAAAGGATTTTCATCATTTCTTTCTACTACATATTCTACATCATCTTCCAAAACAATTTTGTGATAATGTTCATCATCTGAAACCTCATTGTCGAAATCTTCTTCATCTTCTAACTCATTATCACCTGAAACATTATTCTCTAAACATTCATTATCATCTAGCCCATCCTCATCCAACAACACATGTTCTACATCTTGCTGACCAAACCCATCATCCTCAAAAGAAATCTCATCATCCTCCAATAAATCATCCTCCGTATTAACCTCCTCAAATGTCTCATCATTTTAACAGTCTCTCATTGAATGTTCTTCCATTTGTATATGCACACATTAACAAATAAATGACTTCTAAAGTAACCAATTACGTGTCTAGAGTCTATAATTTCAATAATTGATTTAAGTTATTTTCACAAAACAAATGAATTTGTCCAACCTATATCATTGTGATAATTAACTATGTCTAATATCCAGCCTCATGTGAATTTTGGGATGTGTTGAACAAGTGACCTCAATAACTTAAGAAAGGGATGAATTAAGTTTTAAAGATTTTTGACTAACAAGTTTTTAATCCCCTTTTAAATGATAAATGATAGATCAGAATACAGAAGAAGAAGCAACAATTAAACTAATCAATGTTCTTTAAACATGTAAGATAAAATCAGGTGCAATTAAAATAAATGAGATAAGGGAAGAGAGAATTGCAAACTCGATTTATACTGGTTCGGTCACTTCCCATGCCTAAGTTCAGTCCTCAAGCAACCTACTTGAGATTTTCCACTATCTTTGTAAATCCTTTACAGTCTTTGAACACACCTTGGGATCCCTCACCCTTGTGTTCAAGATTCTCACACGCCAAGAGACAAACAGTCTCTTGATTACAACTGAGTTTTTAAGATGTACAGAATGATTTCTCTCTTATAGAGTAGATGATATAAATTGAAGTTCCTAGAAGAATTCTCAGTAAATTGCAAGTGTTTGGTCAATGTTGTTTAGAGAAATTTTGACAATTAAGTTCTTTGAGAATACTCTCTTCCTTTTCGAAGTAAGACACACACACACACACATATATAGGCCCTTTATGCCTTTTTAAAATAGATTGAAGAAATGTGTCTTTTCAAAAAGATTTTCTGAAATTTTCTCACTGGTAATCAATTACAGGATTTTGGTAATTGACTACACAATTATATTTCTAAAGAGTCATGACTTTTCAAAGTTTTTTTGAAATCTCTTCATTGATAATCGATTATAGAATCTTGGTAATCGATTACACAATTTAAAATTCAAATAATTTCAAAAAGTCATCTTCATAGTCTCTCTGGTAATTGATTACAGGACCTGATAATCGATTAGCAGTTCAAAAACATTTCATTTTGAACCGATTAATTCTTTGATAATGAAATTTCAATAAAAGACTTTGAGGCCAAACTATAGCAATAAAAATGAGATTCTTTTAACAAGTTGACTAAATCCTTATCTTAGATTTTCTTGATCTTGTTTGTTGACTTGAATTGATCTGTGCTCATCAAATAAAAACTTTTGGCATAATCAAAACCTGCATGATTCACAGGATGAACGTATCAGGAGGGGACATCATGTCAATACTTGGTCTCTATAGATTTGTACAGGTACTTCCTTTTTTTTTTGTTGTTGGTTTCTATTTTGTTTATACTTCTTCATATTTTTTTAAAAATTCTATTTTGGATTACAATTTTTGTGGTATTAAACTTGTAAATCAAAATATCCTACTTGCATTTTTTTGTTCACATCATGGTATTGGGTTAATCACTATAGAGGGTAATTCTTGGAATTGGCACTTAAGTTTGTGCATAATCCATTGCTCCGATGGACATTTAATTTAATCTTCAATTAGTTAATGGACTGTTGGATTATTTACACCCCTTACACAAATTCATAAAGTTTTTTTTTGCTTACTTTCTCGGCATCTTAATTTTCTTCCCTGCACTTTCAAGTTTCAACTGCCAAGGCATTTCATTATTTAATTAGTGTTCAAGGACTAACAAATGTAGTTGCTTACTGGAAACAATAAAAAAACTACAACAAACAATAAAAAAACAAGTCGCAAACCTCTATCTCTGGCCTCAAACCCTAGAAATTCCTATTCTTGATGAATCATCGTAAGTTTGTTTGAAATGATAAGAGTTCTATGTGCCCAATATTCATTTTTCTGATCTATAACCTTATAAAATTTTATCCTACCTTTCTAAAAAATATATAAATGAAAAATGCTTCATGCTCCTTTTCTAAAGTTGAAGTATAATAACATGTTTTAAAATGCTTATAAAAATAATGCCATGTTATTTTTTAGTCGTATGCTATTGAAGGAATTACAAAAAGCTGCAACCCATATCTTACTAGAATTGTTATTATTTAAACCATGACTTCACTATTGTTAAAAATTTACTGTGAATCGGTAAAGTTTAAATTTACAATAACAATGTTTGCTCTATGAAGAATGATGTTGGATGCTTTGTTCACATCTCTTATAGGGTGACAATGAAGAAGCATGTGGGGAGATAACATGTGAATGTCGTTTGTGCACAAAAGCTTTTGAACATGGATTTGCTGGAAACTTCTGATCCTTATGTTAAACTAAGCTTGACTGGAGATAAACTTCCACAAAAAAAAAAAAAAACCACTGTCAAGAGAAACAATTTGAATCTTGAGTGGAAAGACAAGTTCAAGCTTGTTGTAAAGGATCCTGAATCTAAACTTCTCTGATTACAAGTTTATGACTGGGACAAGGTTTTCCAACGACTTTTTTTCTAGTTACTTGTTGATTTTGACAGAAAAAATTAACATAAAAATCTTAGCTATAGTAGTTATCATTGACTAAGCTCTTAAGGTAGTCATGTTTGAAAGCAAGTTCATCATTTTTCCTTTGAAAATTTTACGTACGGTCAACCTATGTGGTCTAAATGCCCATTTCTTTTAAAGTTTCATCAACAAATCTAACATAACAGGTATGTTGCAAGCAATGACTATGAAAATCATTTGAAAAAATTAATTATGCATACATTAAAGGGAAGCAGTGAACGACAGGGTACACAGAAAATTAAAGAAACTCATAGCCTTCAACTGGGATTCTTCTCGCAAGTGCCATTCCAAGTGAATCCTAGTAGAAGCTATGGTTGATGATGGAAGCTACGGGCGTTTGAAAACCCACAAGTGTCATTCGAAGTGAAGCCGCAAAAGAAGCTATGGCTGGCGAGAGCTGGGGCCGTTTGAAAACCCGCAATTGCTGTTCCAAGTGAAGCTGCAGAAGAAGCTATGGCTGAGGATGAGGGTTAGGGCTGTTCGAAAATTAGGACACAAATTCCATACTAGACACACATAATTTTGGGGCAGCACGGCCAGCCATTGGATTTCGCATCACCGTTGGATTACTAAGAGCATCTCCAATGGAAGGTGCTTCCATGATTTCTTAGGCTAAGGAACGGTTTCTTGTAAGTTCTTCTGCATTGGAGCATAGTGACGTGACAAAGTGGGCTCCTTCATTGCTAAGAATAGTTTCTTATATATGAAACTCTAATGTTTGGATTTCTTGCGATTTCTTACGATTTTTTGCATTGGAGAAAAATTCTATGAGTTTCTTATGAATGACATGACACTGCGGGAATCACAAAAAATGATGCGGAGACCACAAAAAGATGATTAAGAAACCCATATTAATTTCGCTTAGGCACCCTGGAAAGCACTGTGCTAAAAATCAACCATAGCAAAGTCCACACCCTAGGTGTGGCAAATTTGTTTTGGGTGTGACAATTTTGTAGCTCATTATTTTGTGTTTTTCAGTTTTAACTTTTAACTATTTGCCTACATTTTAATGTAATTTGCAATTTCTTTTCACCAATTTAATCTTCTTGTGATAATTACACAGCCAAAGCCAAACACGTGATTAATTCCTATGAATTTAATATTTACTAGTCAGTAACCCATGCATACGCACGGGTCACTCGATTAACCAAACTTCAAAGGTTGATGTTCATGTGAATTTGAAACCCGTGCATACGTATGGGTCACTTGATTTAGGGACTTCAAAGGTTGATGTTTATGCGAATTTAAAACCCGTGCATACGCATAGATCACTTGATTAAGGAAACTTGATGTTCATGCAAAACAATTGTTTCAGATGACAAAATTAACAAACTATATTAAGATGAATCTCATAAGGCTCAAACATAATAAACAAAATAAATGTTATAAACTAAAAGGGTTAAAAAGTAAAAAGAAAGTGTAATTAAATTGAGAATTGAAATTTCAAATAATTCAAATAGTTTTTTTTATACTCCATATTTACATTTGTCAGGTCACATAACAATTGTTAATTTACACTTAAACACTTGAATTTCAAACACCTCAACAATGACTACACTATTTCCTCTAATTACCTGCAATAAGAGAGAAAAAATATCAATTTCAAATCCAGGTTTATGTTCTATTAACTGCACTGTCTTAACAACTTAAATTTAAAAGACAATGCAAAAGAATAGGTCTCACCATCGTTCCTATGGGATTTTTCTCATTGTCATTCACTTCACCAGCAAAAAAAATTCAAGTGAAAAATGAGAGGAACACTAATGTCTTAAAATCCCGTGAAAAAACATGAAACAAACAATAATAACTAAATAATAATGATAACACATAATAATAATGATAATAATAATAATAATAATAATAATAATAATAATAATAATAATAATAATAATAATAACAAAATAAATAAATTAATTAATTAAATACAAAAAGAGAAAGTAAGGAAAATTTCTACTTTTCATTGCACTACCGACGTGATTTGTCTCCCGTGTAAATCTCAACATTAAAGTTGGTAGAGTATTTTCAATTACAATAAATAAGAAATTCAGAGTATAATTTGTTTTCACTCATAAATATAAAGAGAAATAACTAAAATACACAGAAAATCAGAAATATATTATGTACATAAAAATGCAGGAAACAATCAGTAAGATAAAAATAGAAACATTATTAATTAACTGAAAAAGAAAAAGGCGATTTAAAAAATAAAACATAAAAAATGATATATAATAAGTTGAAAAGTTAATAAGATAAAAAATAAACACACTCGCTAAAGTTAAATCAACAACACACAATAATAATAATAATAATAATAATAATAATAATAATAATAATAATAATAACAAAAGTAATTAATTAATTAATTAAATACAAAAAGAGAAAGTAAGGAAAATTTCTAATTTTCATTGCACTACCGACGTGATTTGTCTCCCGTGTGAATCTCGACATTAAAGTTGATAGAGTATTTTCAATTACAATAAATAAGAAATTTAGAGTATAATTTGTTTTCACCCATAAATATAAAGAGAAATAACTAAAATACACAGAAAATCAGAGATATATTATGTAAATAAAAATGCAGGAAGCAATCAGCAAGATAAAAATAGAAACATTATTAATTAACTGAAAAAGAAAAAGGTGACTAACCCTTTATTCTTTTTTTATAAAAATTTTCAAACCCCACCAGAAAAAGAAAAACTACTTGACATATCCTATTTTATACATCCAGTTTACCAAAACATCGATTTTCAATTTAATTATAACTCATTAAGTATCATAATCGAGTGACACAGACACCCTCTTGATGATTTCATTTTCATCCAGAAAAGGGAAAACTACATTGCAATATGAAACTCTCTTTCACTCTCACAGATCAAACTAACTTATATATGATCAATACAACATATATTGTAAAATAGCAACTCTCTTTCACTTTCACAGATCAAACTAACTTATATATGATCAATACAACATATATTGTAAAATAGCAATTATATATAATATTTTGTTTATTTCTTATTTCGCTGATCTTACTACTACACCCTTCATCCATAATTTATGTAATTTGGCCAAAGGTGACACACGGTAGACAACAAGTTATCAAACCTGCATTATTGATAATTACGAATTAATCATTGAATCATGTAAGAAATCAATTTTAATTTTTTATTGAATTGTATCGTACTAATTATATAACAAAAAAAATGTACAACTTAGGAGCGAGAGATGATGTTTCTATTTCATCAATGTCTCAGAGCTACATATAATATATTATATCGATCATATAAATAGATATAGATATAGATTTTACATGTCTTGGGGTCTTCTCCACAGCCACAAAATTTTCCCTTGTCAATATATTTATACCTACCCAACAGATTGGATAATTATTCTTAAAGAAAGAAATGAAAGAAAAGAAGCACGGTTAATTAATGAAATAAGACAAAATGAAAGGTTGTTAAAGAAAAGAATATATATAGACAACAATAGGATATTGTAAAGTGGCTAGAAAAACGGTCAATTCTTATTCTCTGACATTAAGCCAAATAGATATTAAATAATGCATTGTGAATGTGAAATGCAGGAAAAATAGCATGTCTGATAAAATTCTTACTTTCTTTCCCACCCGTTATTTTTTATTGATCAAACTATAAACTGGTTGTGTGTTTCAAGCTGTTTATTTTTTATTATCTTGTTAGAAAATTAGACTAAGGTTTCAAATCAATCGAACTATGACTATTTTTTTTTATTAATGCAATCTGTTTTCAAAATATTACATGAGACATTTATATTGAAGCTAGAGAAATTAAATGATTGCTATGATTCTATTCCTCCATTCTCTTGTTCTCCAAAAGAGGGACAACGACGAGTATGATTTTGAGTCATCATAGACTTCACACTCTTCCTTTGCTTGCTCTTGGCTTTCCCCCCAAATAACAGCATAAAAACCAATAACCGCTATGGCTGCTCCAAGCACACTGTACATAAACAAAACCATACTTACATAATTGTATTCCTTCAAAGATTAAAGTATTTTTAAGTTGCATTCACACACACGCAAACAAAAGGTCCCCCTTTCATAATTGTAGTCCTTAGACTAAAGTATTTTTTAAATTGCATTCATTCACACGAAAACAAAATGCTCTCATTAATAAAATCATAAGTCCATAAGTGGACACACCTCCAATTTTTCTTATGATTGAGACATGAAAGAAACGTATACCTTCCTAGATAGATAGAGCCACCAAGAAAGCCAATTCCCATGATGACCGCAAAGATGATTCCAATTGGCTTAAACATTGCAACATAGAGAGGACCCTTCTTGCTCATGACCCATATATGAACAATAATTCGAAGGGATACACCAAAAATTGCCTACATTCAGAAGCAGATCAAGTTAATCGAAATTCAGAGCAAGAAATAGAAGACTCATGCTCATATAGGAAATAGTATCACTATTTATTCTTACTTGCAATGCAATAGCTATCAAATTCACATCAAATCCTAATCTCAAAGCTTTTGGATCTGTTACCGAAATCAGTCAAGGTGGGATAGATAGAAAAAAGAAGTGGCAACCTTATTGCCTCCTGCATTAAAAACAAAAAAAAAAAGAAAAAAGAAGCAAGTGAAACAATGGAACAATTTTGAAACATAAAGAAATTACTTAATTGCTATTAATTTTAATTAAAAAAAATCTCACCTTTGAAATCTTACATATGTTGGTAGCATCTATTATATCTTACTATATATGTTCTCGTATAAGGCTCAGAGATACTCGAGACGCAAAGCAACAAAGATCTTTATGGATTCCATCAGCCATCCTCTAACGTGAAAGAAACCGTGCAGAACCAATATATCCAACTAAAACATGGAAGAATGTGCAGAACCTATATATCAAAATGAATAAAGAAGAAGAAGAAAAATATAGCAGCAATACAAATAAATCAATGATATAAACAGTGTTTGAGTATATGGCATAAACTATACAGGAATGAGAACTGAATGAGGACCAATCCATATACATAATCTACACATACTAATCTAAAAACTATAATTGTTTGAAGGGTGCAGCGAGGAAATTCCTTGCTCTTTAACTAAGGCAAAAATTTCACAGCATCATTCGACCTTGTTTTCAAACTGAAAGACTAATTTAAGCACTTACAAACACAAACCAAATTACACATCAATTTTTTTGTGTTTTCTCTAGTAAAATTCCAATGATCTAAAACAATTTATCAACTTCATCTCACCCACTAAAAAAAGAATTCTAGAAGAAAGAATATGTAAAAGAAAGAATTCAAAACCTATAATTACCAATTATAATTGCAGGGAAGAAACCTGCAATTATGCCATTATGCAGTTAGAAAATATCAATAAGTGTGTGAATAAATAACCCATTAGTGCCTGAATGAAGAGTAGAAAGAAGACTTGAGCACTTAACAAAGAAACAATTTGTTTTTTGCGCTTGTTTTAAAAATTGAAATTTAGGGGTAAAAATGCTAAATCTCAAGTATCCGTGAATCTATCTTAGTCTATTTTCTGCACTTGTTTTTAAAAAATTGAAACTTTTGGGATAAAAATGTTGAATCTGAAGTATCCATGAAGATTGAAAGTTACAAAGTAAAAAAGAAAAGTAAAATTAGACTACTCTTTTAAGCAACAGACAATGGAACCAATTGTTTCCTGGTTAAGAAAACAAAACTTGCAAGTTGCAATCATGAACTTGTGTTTATTCAGAAACTAAAACACCAGTGCGTACTTTATTGAAAGTCAAACTTGCAGGGTACGCCAAAATTAATTCATGCCACAAATCAATGGTAGTAGAAGGTAAAGGTACATTGTTGAACCTAAAATGTCATTCTCTTTAAATCGTAAAAAGAGTGATAAGATGAGACAGTACTACGTACATGACTATGGAATAAATGCTGAAAATGACATAGTTCCTACCCCCTTTCACAAAGGAAGGAAAAATATACAGTGCATTCTTCATGATTTTTTTAAAATCTCTTTTGAAGTATATTAAACATGTTTGGGTAATCCATAAGCTTTCTTTGGAAATAAATTGAATCTGAAAACGATCAGACTTTACATTATTTTTCAAAACTACATTGAATAGCTTCTAAAACAGTCTCTACAAAAACTCACATTTTTCAGAATCTTAAAATCACTTTTCTTAAAGCTTTTGACTAACAATAGTTATAAAGACTTTAAGCACAGACAATGGAACCAAGTCAAGGGAGTACCTTTTTAATCTTCTAAGACCTTTTTTGGTTTTCTTAGTTATCACCACTGTCATACCCTAATTTCGTCCGGGGACCTTTGCTCGATGACGTGCGACCATTCTTTGGTCCTCGTGAGGTGCTTGGCACCCATCATTAGGCAATTTGTGAAATTCCAGGATATGCCGAAAAACCAAAAAAATATTGATGCACAATCCGTAAGTTTCCGTGACACACCGGAAATCAAATGGAAGCATCGTTGCATAATTAAGTGAGGTTCCGTAACATTCCGTAAGTCAAAAAGGGGATGATTATGTAATCCGCAAGGTTCCGTAACATTACGGAAAGAAAACAAGTATCGTTACGAAATTCGTAAGTTTCCGTAACTTTACGAAAAAAGAATCACCAAAAAATAGCAGAGGGGGGTGTACTTAGTAAAAATGGGGGTGCAAATAGCACCCAGGCCCATTTGGGCCCTCCAGAAGATTCCTCCAGAAGGCGGTTGCTTCTGGAGGAAGCATCCCTGCTCGCCTGGGCGAGCTGAGCTCGCCTGGGCGAGCTGGGCGGCAACCACCTCCCCTATTTTGCTATAAATAGGGGAGGAAAGCAAGAAGGAAGGGGTCCAGCCCCTTAGGCACTTCTCTCTCTTTCGAATTTGCTTGGAAAAATTGTTTCCGTGAAGAAAATCTAAGCCGAGGCGCTTCCGAAACATTTTCGTAACGTTTTCCGTGAGGAATTTCGCAAAGATTTCAACCGTTCTTCGACATTCTTCATTCGTTCTTCATCGTTCTTCGATCTTCAACGGGTAAGTATCTCGAACCAAGCTTTTCGATTCATTCTGTGCACCCATGGTGGTCCCCATTGTGTTTCGTGCATTTTTACTCTCGTTTTGTTTACTTTTTATACCCCCTGTTGACGTGCTTAAGCCATTTTACTTAAGTCATTTCTCGCTTAACTTAAAAATAAAATAAATTTCCACCGAACGTTTGAATTGTATTATCCATTAACTTCGGTTAAAATAAATTCCGACCGTTCGGTCGTGCCGTAACCACGTTGGAAATCAAAAAGAGGTAAAAAATAATATAATAATCAAAAAGACATCTTTTAGTAAAATAAAGCGGAAAATCAATCGGACGTTTTCTCTTTGGGATTTCTCATTCTTAATCGAATTGATTAATAACTAAAGTGAAACTAAAGGCTAAAATCAATTCGCCTAGTCAAGCTTGTCCATAAAAAATAGGCTTTTGAAGTTTGTCATTTCAATTTCTCACTAAGTAAAATGGATCATTTTTAAGGTCCAACGCCTTAAAATGATCACCACTTAAGTAAAGAATCGCTTGATAAAAAAGAACTACGTAGGTCTGAGTTCCTCATTAAGGATACGTAGGAGCAAAAGCCCCGCTTTTGTCGACCACCCCAAGAGATCGTTAATGGTCCAATGCCTTAACGTTTCTCTCCTTTCAAAAACAAGAGATCGTTAATGGTCCAACGCCTTAACGTTTCTCCCCTTTCAAAATCAAAAGACCGTTTAATGGTTCAACACCTTAAATGACCTTTTGTTCAATAAAAACATATTTTGCAAAAAAGACAAAAACAACTTAACAAAACACTTTGTTCCGAAAGAACTACGTAGGTATGATTTTCTCATCCCAAATTGAGGAATACGTAGGAGCAAAGGGAAACACCCTTGTCGACCACAAAAAAGGAAAAATATAAAAAGGGTATAAAGGATATAAGAACATAAAAGGGAACATAAAAATCAAAGTCATGTTTGCACATTCGATTAAAGGCTGCCGTCCCTTGGGACGGACGTGTGGGGTGCTAATACCTTCCCCGTGCGTAAATACAACTCCCGAACCTTTCACTTAAAAGTTCGTAGATCGCGTCTTTTCCGGTTTTTCCGACGTTTTCCTCAAATAAACGTTGGTGGCGACTCCGCGCGTATTCCTTTCGTGGAACACGCCTCCCGCGAGTCACGCGTCGCCCTCCCGCCGAAGGGCAGGTTGCGACAGTTGGCGACTCCGCTGGGGACCTTTTTTTAGAGAGTTAGGCCATTTAATCTTGTGCAAATGCTTTACCATGACTTACTCCTTTGTTGGTTTCCCTACATTATGTTCTTGTGTATATAAACTCTTTGTTGCTTCTAGTGCGTTTTAAAATGTATGCATGAGGTAAATATTTATTCATTTGATGCACACAAACACCAACACTATTTGCACACACTGTGAGTGAAAAAAGGGCCCTATACCCGGGTTCGTGGGAACATAAGGAGTGGAGGTGAATCTGTGATCATGCTAGGTCTCCGACTTGCTTGATTACAGTGAACCCTCATCTAGAGCTTTTCTCTTTGAAAACCTATTGTTGCTAGTAGTCCCTACTGCTACAATATGTTCTTCAAAGGGGATGATACCTCTAGAAACCATCAAGAGAGATATAACTACCTTGGGGATTATTGCTAAAAGCCTAGTTAGTTCTCTCCCTTATAGATCCCTTAAATAGGGGCACGAAGCAAACACGCTGCGTGCCATTTTTCACGCTGCCATGCATGAGTATCATATACCCTTTTGCTTATGTTCGGTAAATATTGTCATACTGTGCACATTCCCGCATTGTGTCGTTTGCATAGGCATTGCATATGGGTTCTGTCTTGATCCCTACTGTAAACAAACCAACGGAGGGTCCGTGTCGCCTTCTTAAAAACGTGCGTTGGGGCATTTCGCTACCCCTAGACGTCGTATCTAAGAAGGGGACAAATTCCCCGGACCCCCGCATTCCTAGATTGCATCTGTGTCATATGCATTCCATCATGCATGCATCCATCCCACCCATGAGATATCGGAGTTTTGATTTGCACCAGCTTTTGTCTCACTTTAGTAAGCATGGGAACAAATCAAACCGGCAAGAGGTTCTACCAAGTCAAGGTCAAAAGCCTAGATACCACCAGCATCAAGGAATTAGGGCGGTTGATGGAACCCCTCCAAATGCAAGCCTTCCGCAAGACTTACGGAAAGATCTTAGAGTTGACCATAGCAGAGGTGTCCATAGAAGCCGTTGCATCACTTACCCAATACTACGACCAGCCTTTGAGGTGCTTCACATTCGGAGACTTCCAATTAGTACCAACCATTGAAGAATTTGAGGAAATTCTAGGATGTCCTCTCGGGGGAAGAAAACCATATCTTTCCTCCGGGTGTCTCTCCTCTTTGAGCAGAATTGCAACTGTGGTCAAGGATTCAGCAAGAGGTTTGGACCGCATAAAACAGACTCGGAACGGCATAGCGGGCCTACCACGGAAGTACCTAGAAGACAAGGCAAGGGGTATGGCCAATCAAGGAGACTGGGTCCCGTTTATGGATGTGTTAGCTTTGCTAATTTTCGGGGTTGTCCTCTTTCCAAATGTGGATGGTTTGGTAGACCTAGCAGCAATCGACGCTTTCCTTGCCTACCACCATAGCAAGGAAAGTCCGGTGGTAGCTGTCTTGGCAGATCTGTTTGACACATTTGACCGAAGGTGCGAAAAGAGTAGCGCACGGATCATCTGTTGCTTACCCGCCCTCTGTGTTTGGTTGGTTTCGCACTTGTTCCGACAAGACACAAGACATCCATGTCCGCACCTGAGCCATCGCTCGTGCACTGAAAAGAGGAGAATAGATTGGGACCAGCTCTTGGCCGGGATAGGAGGTAGAACAATCAGTTGGTTCCCCCGATGGAAGGAAGGAAAAGAAGGAGTCCTTTTCTCATGTGGAGGATACCCAAACATTTCGCTGGTAGGAACGAGGGGTTGTATTAACTACAATCCCGCGCTCGCTATAAGACAACTAGGGTACCCCATGAGGGGAGCACCGACGGAAGAAAGCATGTCTCCTTTCCTTGTGAGGGATCTCGGCGCACAAAGTTCCAAGACTATACAAAGAATCCATAAGGCATGGGAAACCCCGTTAAGGAAAGATCAAGAGCTTAGAGGCATTCGTAATGGCATCATTGGTGGGTACCACGAATGGATGAAAGTTCATATACGAGGTTTAGATTGGCTCGCCAAGTTAAAAGTCGTCAGCGAAGAGAGTTTTGAAGCACCGGAAGAGGACGAAGAAGTCCAAACTCTCAAAAGAGAGTTAGGAAAGGCAAAACTTGCCAAGGAGAAGTTCAAGTTGGCCGCTACACACGTTCGGAAGGAGTGTGCCGGGTTACGGGAAGAGAATGCAATTACCGCAAGAGCCCTTGAACGAGAGACCAAGAGGGCTCGCAAGGAAGAGTATGGCCGGAACAAATTTCGCGGAGCCCTATGGGGTAGCAATAATGAACTCAAGTTGCGAAGGGAGGAAAGGGACCAGTCGCGAGCACATAGCATGGTTTTGAAAGAGGAGTTAGTTGCCTGCTCAAGGTCCAAAAGAAGCTTGTCTCAGCGTTTATGCGAGACGGAGACCAACATGCTAGCTATCATCGCCAAGTACCATGAAGAGTTGGGTCTAGCCACGGCCCACGAGCATAGAATCACGGATGAGTATGCCCAAGTATATGCGGAAAAAGAGGCTAGAGGAAGGGTGATCGACTCTTTACACCAAGAGGCAACCATGTGGATGGATCGGTTTGCTCTTACCTTGAACGAGAGTCAAGAACTTCCCCGATTGTTAGCCAAGGCCAAGGCGATGGCTGACACCTACTCCGCCCCCGAAGAGATTCATGGGCTTCTCGGCTATTGTCAGCATATGATAGACTTAATGGCCCACATAATTAGAAATCGTTAGGAAACTTGTATGGTCTCTCAGACCTTGACTAGATATGACTTCCTTTTTGAAATAAAATGAGTTGGTCCCAGGTTTCTACTCCAAAAAGCTTGTGCAAATCAAGTCACTCCCGCATTTTATCTCTAGCATGCATTGTATGTTGGTCTCGTCCTTTGTCACGGGAAGCCGGAAGGTCCATATCACCTTCTTAATTGTACACATGGGGCACTGCGCCCCCAAATGCGCAAGTAAGAAGAGATAATTTTCCGGGCTCTCGTGTCCGTAAAATGCATTCATATCATGCATCGCATAAGCATCTCTTCATAACATCATAATGGACATATCCTGCATTTGTCCGTTATCATATTCCGGCCTCACATTTTGCATGAGTCATGGCATCATCATGCATATGCGTTCAACAAACTTTTTGATCTGCAAAATTGCATACCATTTGTTTTCATGTTTGCTCATCCTTGTGTTTTCCTCTACAAAACAAAAACAAAAAAGGGGGAAGCGTGAAACTTCACACTACATTCTTAGTTTCATGTGTTAGGCGCCACGAGCCAACCATGTTGGGATCATAAACCCATTTCACTTAAAAACAAAATAATTGAACATGGTACCTAATGCATGGTTAACTAGGAAATGGTGTTTCTTCGGGCATCTCAATTTCATAATTACATTTTCCATGCACAAGCTTAAAGTATGCCTGAGTCATTCATCCCTATGAGATGTTGTTGAAGTATTGGCGATCAGAATTGCCATTCCTTGGATTATAGAGTTGAACCAAGCTCATGCTTTTACAAAAAGGTTCATCAAGTCAAGTTGAAATATGGAAGTAACCGTCTTGCAAAATTGGGGCAAAAGATGAATCGAGTCACATCACTGCTTCGTCTACTGCCAAACATATTTAGGATTATTGATGTCCTTGTTACTTCCAGTTTCACCTTGACAAAGATGTCATGGACCATGTTGAAAATCTAAATTGATTCAACCCCATATCTTGCGTAAAAATTCGCAATACTTCAACTGTACATCATTCGCATGCATCCATGCTTTTCATTGGTTGCATTGCTCGTTGCATTCTTTCCTTGAAAAATAAAATAAAATGAACTTAATCATTGTTATCAAAAAGAAAAGGACACGCTTTACGGCACCCTTACCGAACTCGTGCTAGAGCTAGAGTAATGGGTGAAGCAGAGGAGGTGCAAGAGAAGATGAAGGTCGACATGGAGGCCATGAAAGAGCAAATGGCCACAATGATGGTGGCCATGATGAGCGTGAAGAAGATAATAGAAGCCAATGCGGTTGCAATTGCCGCTACCAGCATTGTTGCTAAGGTGAACCCGATGCTCCCATCTGGCCTCAAGCAAATGAATCATCCAACCTCAAATATGGTAGGCAAAGAGTTGGGAGGTATGGATGACCCCATGATGTGCAAATTCAAAACAAGCACGCCTTCCCGCCATATGGTTTGCCTCCCAAACTATACACCACCCAATGTGGTGTACATTCCCAATCAGGATGTCAATAACTCCACTCCCATACTCATTAAGAGCCAACAACCTCAATCTGATCATGCACATGTCTCTCGACCCATGGAGGAGACACATGAAATTCCCCACCACGATCTAGCCAACTTCGAGCCTTGCCTCAGATATGCTGCTGAAGGGCAAGCAGTTGGTGGTATACCCCTGCAAAACACTTTGGAGGGCCCTCAATATCATCCACAACCACAACCCTCACGTTCCACAGCGGTTAAAAACCCTCATGACTATGGCAGGAATGGGAAAGTGGGATCATCTAGAGGAAAGGCTCAGGGCCATTGAAGGAGGAGAAGATTATGCCTTTGCTAACCTAAAAGAGTTGTTCCTAGTACCCAATATCATCACCCCTCCCAAGTTCAAGGTGCTGGACTTTGACAAGTACAAGGGGACTACTTGTCCCAAGAACCATCTAAAGATGTATTGTCAAAAGATGGGGGAATACGCAAAAGACGAGGAATTGTTGATACATTCCTTCCATGAAAGTCTTACTGGGGTAGCTGTTACCTGGTACACTAACTTGGAACCTTCCCGAGTCCATTCTTGGAAGGACCTAATGGTTGCCTTTGTTAGGCAGTATTAGTACAATTTTGATATGGTTCTGGATAGGATGCAACTACAGAACATTTGCAAAAAGGGGGACGGATCTTTCAAAGAACACGCCCAAAAGGTGGAGGGATCTGGCGGCCCAAGTGGTACCCCCAATGATGGAAAGGGAGACGATAATCGTGATGGTAGACACATTATCGATACTCTACTATGAAAAGATGGTGGGCTACGCACCCTCAAAGCTTTGCGGATTTGGTCTTCGCCAGTGAAAGGATCGAAGTGGATCTGAAAAGAGGCAAATTTAATCATCCTGCTTAGACGACTGAGAAAACTGGGGCAAATGAAGAGGGTGAGAAAGAGGGAGAAACCCATGCTGTGACTGCCATTCCTATACGGCCAAGTTTCCCACCAACCCAACAATATCTTTACTCAGCCAATAACAAACTTTCTCCTTACCCACCACCCAGTTATCCACAAAGGCCATCCCTAAATCAACCACAAAGCCTGTCTACCGCACTTCCAATGACGAAGACCACCTTTAGCACAAACCAAAAACACCAACCAAGAAGTGAATTTTGCAGCGAGAAAGCCTGTAGAATTCACCCCAATTCCAGTGTCCTATGCTGACTTGCTCCCATATCTAGTTGATAATTCAATGGTAGCCATAACCCTAGCCAAGGTTCATCAACCTCCATTTCTCCGAGAATACGACTCGAACGCAACGTGTGCTTGTCACGGAGAAGCCCCGGGGCGTTCCATTGAGCATGGTAGGGCTCTGAAGCGTAAGGTGCAAGGTCTAATTGATGCGGGCTGGCTGAAATTTGAGGAGAATCGCTTGTTGAATCCTAACATTGACAAGCAACACCATACATGGGGCAATTTTGAAAGTTGTTGTTAGGTGTCCCTAATGACTCATCAGGGTTTCCAAGTTTATGCCATTATTGTAAACCACAGCTACAATGTTAAATGAAATGGATAAAGTTGATATCTTTGTCCCTCATCCTCTCACAAACACATGTTTGCTTATTCAACTTTCGCCGGAATGTGGGTGTAAGCCATTGGTCTGTTTGCTCAAGCAACCTGCGCTCCTGAGTGTTGACTTCCAAGACCGTTCAATCAGAGATTACTCATCTTGCACGTTGGTGGGGGTGCCGTAAAACAACGAGCAAAGTTCAAAACAAATAAGTTTCAAAATAAAGAATAAGTTTCAAAATAAAAAAATAAAAAGGCATTTGATTGACTGTGTTTTCAAGTAAAAATATAGACGTTCATGTGACCTCATTTTGTCTTTTTAGAGAGAAGTGAGTTATCAAGAATAGGATGTGGGATAAATGGCCTTAGTTACCTTAAGAAAAGGGGGGGTTGAATTAAGATACGAAGATTATTCCCCAATTAAACTTTCACTCTCTCTTTTCGGATTAACAATGCACATAGGGACAACCCTTCCCTTGTGTTCAAGAATCCTCTACTACAAGAGACCCACGGTCTCTTAATCCCTTTTCAGAAATAAGAAGAAGATGAAATCTCTCTTAAAAGAGGTAGATTGTAAAATGAAGATCAATCAAAAATTCCTTATTGAATAAGCAAGTGGTTGACCAAGGAATCTTTTTGAGAGGATAAGACATTTCAGTTCAGAAAAACTCTTGATCTTTTGAGAGGATAAAACTGTTTGGGCAATGAAAACTCTCTTTAAAACATTTGAATGGCCGTTCATAAATCATTTGAATAGATATGTCTCTTGGAAATTATTTTCTCAAAATCCCCTCTTGTAATCAATTACAAGACTTATGTAATCGATTACAGGTTTTAAAAATTTGAATTAAAACATTTTCAAACTGCTAGTAATCGATTACCAGAGAGCAAATCTCAATTTGAAATGATAGAATTCTTTGGTCAAACCTTTGTTTGTTTCAAATTGGAAACTTCTTCCTAAAGATTCTAAAGAGATCAAACCTGATCATATATCTTGATTTTCTTGGATAAAACTTAGAAGCACTTGATCCTTTAGCATCATCAAGACATCAAAACATCTTGCTTCTACATAAGAGTCATTTGACTTAATCCATCAACTGAAAGATCCTTCAATTATTTCTCGTCCTTGGAAAATTCTTTTTTGCAAGAATCAACTGCTTCTTTCATTCTCCCTTGCTACAAGGTTGTGAAAACAAGACGACGATGGTCACCTCATAGCCCTACACTGGGGCAATGAGGGGCATCGTGCATGAGCCTCAAGTGAACCTAGGGACAGATTAGAAGTTCTCACTCAATAGGTTCCCAGCTACAAGGTCATGACGAAAGACAATGATTGGTACCTCAAAGCCTTACACTGGGGCAATGAGGGGCACCGTGCATGAGCCTCAAGTGAACATAGGGGCCGATCAAAAGTTCTCACCCATCAATGTTTTTAACAAAAAAAAAGGGGGGGACAAACCCTAGGATTTCAATAGATTGATTAATTATCAAACGACTCCATTCCCGTCACTCCAAAACGGTCAAGTGACTAAATCAAACAGAACATACACTCTGAGGGAGTTCCCAGAGAGATTTGCAAAAAGATAGGATAAGGTCGCATGAATTATCACCTCTTTCAAAAGGACAGTCAATCTATGTTTTCCAAAAAAAAATCAAATCAAAATCAAAATCACAAAATAGGGAAAGAATGTCATGAACATTGTACAACTTTCCATTACATTGCATTGTTTCATATGAAGTCCGCATTTACCAAATTTCACGACAAAGGTTGCATGCATATGCATCCCTAAAAATCATGTTAACTGCATAGATTTCCTACATCTAATCTTGTGGATTTGGGATGACCGGCTCTCTCGATGAGTCGATCTCTTGCTTTCTCATAAAGGTGGACCCTTGGGTACTTGTACCTATCACTTTTAGAGGACTACACGTCCTCGCCAACAGAGGGCTGCACGCCCTCACCTTCAGAGGACTACATGTCCTCGCCTTGAGAGGACTACATGTCCTCGCCTTGAGAGGGCTACACGCCCTCACCTTGGGTACTAGTTACCCTCACCATCAGAGGGCTGCACGCCCTCACCATCAGAGGACTACACGTCCTCACCTTGAGAGGGCTACACGCCCTCATCTTGGGTACTAGTTACCCTCACCGTTGAGAGGACTACACGTCCTCACCATCAGAGGGCTGCACGCCCTCACCTCTAGAGGACTACATGTCCTCGCCTTGAGAGGGCTACACGCCCTCACCTTGGGTACTAGTTACCCTCACCGTTGAGAGGACTACACGTCCTCACCATCAGAGGGCTGCACGCCCTTACCTCCAGAGGACTACATGTCCTCGCCTTGAGAGGGCTACACGCCCTCACCTTGGGTACTAGTTACCCTCACCGTCAGAGGACTACACGTCCTCGCCTTGAGAGGACTACACGTCCTCACCACCAGAGGGCTGCACGCCCTCACCTCCAGAGGACTATAAGTCCTCGCCTTGAGAGGGCTACACGCCCTCACCTTGGGTACTAGTTACCTTCACCTTCAGAGGACTACACGTCCTCGCCTTCAAAGGGTCATGTACCTTCAACTTCAGAGGACTACACGTCCTTGCCGTCAAAGGGTCATGTGCCTTCACCTTTGTAGGGCTACACGCCCTCACCTTCAGAGGACTACATGTCCTCACCTTTAGAGGACTACACGTCCTCGCCATCAAAGGACTACATGTTCCCCATTTTCAAAGGGGGGCATGCCCTCACCTTTAGAGGATTGCACGTCCTTGCCATCATAGGACTACACTCCCTCGCCTTCGAAAGGCCTGAACTTCAGAGGGCTACACGCCCTCGCCTTTAGAGGACTACGCGTCCTCACTTTCAGTGGGCTCCATATCCACACCTTAAGATAATTTAAGGTCCTCTGTCCTTAAATGCTTAACCGAGACTTGCACTCCCGGTTAAGGGACCAGTAGTTTCCTTTTAACGGTTCCTGGGCCACCCCCTGATATTGGAGGAGGGCCAACTGCGCAAGCACAACCAGAGAGGGAGGCTATCACACAGCTACTATGCATACCGGGGCAAGATTTCACCCGTGCCGCTGCAAAGAGACGAGTGCAGATCGTGCGCACCAACATGACCACTCTTACACAGATATAGATGACATTGATACTTAGCAACATTCTGCCCAGCGACCGCAATGCCAATCTCCCCCTGCAAAAGTATCAGTTGGTCTGTGTCGTCCCGACATGGGTAAGTATGCATATAGTTCAACTGATTTCTGATACCATCTATTGTTTGCAGGGATCGCACCCAAGAGACACCCAGTGGACCCGGAAAAGTCCAACAGGGCCCTGGGGTTTCCAGCTCTGGTTACGGGCCTCTATCAGTCCTACACGGTGCTCGTACCCCCCCGACAAGGTCACATCATCATAGGTAAGTATGCACATCGCTCAACTGATTTCTGATTTCATCTATTGTTTGCAGGGATCGCGCCTGCAAGACACCCAGTGGACCCGAAGAAGTCCAACAGGGTCTTGGAGTTGTCAAGCTCTAATTACGGGTCTCTGTCAGTTCTACGGAGTACCTGTCACCTCCAGCAAGGGCATCAGGCCCCCTACTAATCGAGCTTTCATCAAGAAGTACTGCGCCCCCAGGCAGGCGCAGGGCGAAACACCACAGCAGCATTGGGATGGCCGGTAGCGGGCAATAGACACACCGCCACCACCTCTAGAGTTAACCTCAGCTCATCCGCAAAAAGGTTAGAGCGTTGCCTACGACACATGGCCGACCAGCAGGCGACCAAATCCAAAGCCAAAGGTAAGCAAAGTACTAGGTCCGTGACCTACAAGCCATCATGCGTCCAGCTAAAGACGTTAAAGAAGCGCTACTAGGAGGCAACCTAGTACCTTTTGAATCTGTGCTTGTTATTTGATCACTTTTCATAGTAAGACACACCTAGTTGCTCATGATCCTAGGAATTTAAATAAAATGAGCACAAGCTCGGAAGGTAGTCATACCTCACAAAATATATATATGTATGTTTAGGTAGAAAGATACCTTAGATATGCATGTATGTAAACAAAAACACACTTTACAAAACATATATATGTATGTTTAGGTAGCAAGATACCTTGGATATGCATGTATATAGCAAAAATACCTCGCAAAAATATACACATGTTTAGGTAGCAAAATACCTCATGAAAAAAAAGAAGAAAAAAAAACACAAACAAGAAAAAGAAATAAACAAATGATAATGATAAAAAAAAGAAGAAGGAAAAAAGAAAAAATAAGTTGTCAAGCTGAAAAACCAACATGCTTTTGAAAAGAGACGATTTCCAACTTTTCTTTGAAAAAATTCATTCATTGATCATAACCGATTTTTGAAGAAAAAAACGTGTCTACACCTGAAGGGTGAATGCTGTGAAAATTTCCCCGGACGCCCAAAATGGACTCGGATGAATGCACAAATTGATAAAAGAACATATTTTGGAAACATTGGGTTGATTTAAAATAGAGGAAATGAATCCTGAGCCCTAGCATCACATGACCATAAAAATTTGACACTTGAGTGTCCGCATAGGTGCATGCATGACCAGTTTTGCATAAAGTTTCCAAATCATCATTTTTGCATTTGTGTCATGGAAATAATGTGGGGCATCCCTTTTTATCCTTGAACCAAACCAAACCCTGACATGTATCATGTCTAGCCATTCTACAAGCCTTGAGCCAAAATCCTGACTCACCATAAACCTTACCCTCGGAAGCAAAAAAGGAAAGAAGGAAAATTTCCCATCAAAGAGAAAGCAAAAAGAAAAGAAAGGAAATTCTCAATCAAAGAGTGGGAGAAAGCAAAAAGAAAAGAAAGAAAATTCCCAACCAAAGAATGGGAGAAAGTAAAAAAAAGGAAGGAAAGAAAGTTCTTGATCAAAGAAACTAGAAGAAATGTGCAGAAAGGTCTTTTGACCAAACAATATCTGAACAATACAGAATTGTCACCAAATGAACAAAAAGAAGGAAAGGGAACCACGACCTAAAATAGTCTTCTCCCTTTGATTACCAACCAAAATCCCGTGCGCTAGCGACTTTTTTTCTCGCCCCGCACTAAACAAAAAAAAAACAGAAAAAAGAAAAAGCCACAAAAATCAAAAGCCAAAAACACACAAAAGCCGAAAGAAGAAAACACCAAAAGAACCCATTCCCAAGGGAAGCCCTATTGATCCATGATCACGCGTGTAATTTTTGATTTGATAGGAAATAATTTGCAAAGTCAAGTCATGACATATCTATGGTTCGGAATTAGGATGAAACACTTACCTGTGCGAGATTGATACACTTTGAGTGGATTTCTTCTATTTTTGTCGAACCCAGTGTTTCCTCTAAATGGTCATTTAGAAACGAAATGCTAACATCCAAAATCTCATTTATGGTTATGGGGAATCCCATCGGCAGACTCTCCTTCCCCGGTAGACGCATTGTTTTTCACTAAAAAAAAAAAAAAAGCATATGCTGCTCTAAATCAGTTGGAATATTTGTCTCTTTGCCAAAGCATGTTTGCATTTTAGTGGAGAAAACAACGAGACTTTTTCAAGTCTCACAAGTTATCCAGAACTACGTAGGTCTGAATTCCTCATGGGAGGATACGTAGGAGCAAGAGCCTCGCTTTTGTCGACCACACCGCCTTTTGTTGCCATGACTCAAGAGCTGGTAGCACGCGGAGATACCTTACGGTTATCCGCACCTTTTTGTCATCCAGAGGCGGCGGGCCCGATGACAAGCAGAGACCAAGTTTGGTCATTCTGCACCCATGATACGCGGAGATACCTTATGGTTATTCGCACCCTTTTGTCATCCAGAGGCGGCGGGCCCGATGACAAGCAGAGACCAAGTTTGGTCATTCTGCACCCATGATACGCGGAGATACCTTACGGTTATCCGCACCTTTTTGTCATCCAGAGGCGGCGGGCCCGATGACAAGCAGAGACCAAGTTTGGTCATTCTGCACCCATGATACGCGGAGATACCTTATGGTTATTCGCACCCTTTTCTCATCCAGAGGCGGCGGGCCCGATGACAAGCAGAGACCAAGTTTGGTCATTCTGCACCCATGATACGCGGAGATACCTTATGGTTATTCGCACCCTTTTGTCATCCAGAGGCGGCGGGCCCGATGACAAGCAGAGACCAAGTTTGGTCATTCTGCACCCATGATACGCGGAGATACCTTACGGTTATCCGCACCCTTTTGTCATCCAGAGGCGGCGGGCCCGATGACAAGCAGAGACCAAGTTTGGTCATTCTGCACCCATGATACGCGGAGATACCTTACGGTTATCCGCACCCTTTTGTCATCCAGAGGCGGCGGGCCCGATGACAAGCAGAGACCAAGTTTGGTCATTCTGCACCCATGATACGCGGAGATACCTTATGGTTATTCGCACCCTTTTGTCATCCAGAGGCGGCGGGCCCGATGACAAGCAGAGACCAAGTTTGGTCATTCTGCACCCATGATACGCGGAGATACCTTATGGTTATTCGCACCCTTTTGTCATCCAGAGGCGGCGGGCCCGATGACAAGCAGAGACCAAGTTTGGTCATTCTGCACCCATGATACGCGGAGATACCTTACGGTTATCCGCACCTTTTTGTCATCCAGAGGCGGCGGGCCCGATGACAAGCAGAGACCAAGTTTGGTCATTCTGCACCCATGATACGCGGAGATACCTTATGGTTATTCGCACCCTTTTGTCATCCAGAGGCGGCGGGCCCGATGACAAGCAGAGACCAAGTTTGGTCATTCTGCACCCATGATACGCGGAGATACCTTACGGTTATTCGCACCCTTTTGTCATCCAGAGGCGGCGGGCCCGATGACAAGCAGAGACCAAGTTTGGTCATTCTGCACCCTTGTGTCATCCGGGAACAACAAGTCATTTACATGCGGAAATTTCATGGTCGCCCGCGACTCTCGTCAACCGGGAGGAGCCAAACTAGTGTCATACGCTAATTTTCGGGGACCTTTGCTTGATGACATGCGACCATTCTTTGGTCCTCGTGAGGTGCTTGGCACCCATCATTAGGCAATTTGTGAAATTTTGGGAACAACAAGTCATTTGCATGTGGAGATTTTATGGTCACCCGCGACTCTCGCCAAATCGAGAGGAACGAAATTAGTGTCTTATCTTTACTTTCCTTTTATCTCCAATAAAAGACAAGTAAAGAGGGGCAACTGTCATACCCTAATTTCGTCCGGGGACCTTTGCTCGATGACGTGCGACCATTCTTTGGTCCTCGTGAGGTGCTTGGCACCCATCATTAGGCAATTTGTGAAATTCCAGGATATGCCGAAAAACCAAAAAAATATTGATGCACAATCCGTAAGTTTCCGTGACACACCGGAAATCAAATGGAAGCATCGTTGCATAATTAAGTGAGGTTCCGTAACATTCCGTAAGTCAAAAAGGGGATGATTATGTAATCCGCAAGGTTCCGTAACATTACGGAAAGAAAACAAGTATCGTTACGAAATTCGTAAGTTTCCGTAACTTTACGAAAAAAGAATCACCAAAAAATAGCAGAGGGGGGTGTACTTAGTAAAAATGGGGGTGCAAATAGCACCCAGGCCCATTTGGGCCCTCCAGAAGATTCCTCCAGAAGGCGGTTGCTTCTGGAGGAAGCAACCCTGCTCGCCTGGGCGAGCTGGGCGGCAACCACCTCCCCTATTTTGCTATAAATAGGGGAGGAAAGCAAGAAGGAAAGGGTCCAGTCCCTTAGGCACTTCTCTCTCTTTCGAATTTGCTTGGAAAAATTGTTTCCGTGAAGAAAATCTAAGCCGAGGCGCTTCCGAAACGTTTCCGTAACGTTTTCCGTGAGGAATTTCGCAAAGATTTCAACCGTTCTTCGACATTCTTCATTCGTTCTTCATCGTTCTTCGATCTTCAACGGGTAAGTATCTCGAACCAAGCTTTTCGATTCATTCTGTGCACCCATGGTGGTCCCCATTGTGTTTCGTGCATTTTTACTCTCGTTTTGTTTACTTTTTATACCCCCTGTTGACGTGCTTAAGCCATTTTACTTAAGTCATTTCTCGCTTAACTTAAAAATAAAATAAATTTCCACCGAACGTTTGAATTGTATTATCCATTAACTTCGGTTAAAATAAATTCCGACCGTTCGGTCGTGCCGTAACCACGTTGGAAATCAAAAAGAGGTAAAAAATAATATAATAATCAAAAAGACATCTTTTAGTAAAATAAAGCGGAAAATCAATCGGACGTTTTCTCTTTGGGATTTCTCATTCTTAATCGAATTGATTAATAACTAAAGTGAAACTAAAGGCTAAAATCAATTCGCCTAGTCAAGCTCGTCCATAAAAAATAGGCTTTTGAAGTTTGTCATTTCAATTTCTCACTAAGTAAAATGGATCATTTTTAAGGTCCAACGCCTTAAAATGATCACCACTTAAGTAAAGAATCGCTTGATAAGAAAGAACTACGTAGGTATGAGTTCCTCATTAAGGATACGTAGGAGCAAAAGCCCCGCTTTTGTCGACCACCCCAAGAGATCGTTAATGGTCCAATGCCTTAACGTTTCTCTCCTTTCAAAAACAAGAGATCGTTAATGGTCCAACGCCTTAACGTTTCTCCCCTTTGTTCAATAAAAACATATTTTGCAAAAAAGACAAAAACAACTTAACAAAACACTTTGTTCCGAAAGAACTACGTAGGTCTGATTTACTTAACAAAACACTTTGTTCCGAAAGAACTACGTAGGTCTGATTTTCTCATCCCAAATTGAGGAATACGTAGGAGCAAAGGGAAACACCCTTGTCGACCACAAAAAAGGAAAAATATAAAAAGGGTATAAAGGATATAAGAACATAAAAGGGAACATAAAAATCAAAGTCATGTTTGCACATTCGATTAAAGGCTGCCGTCCCTTGGGACGGACGTGTGGGGTGCTAATACCTTCCCCGTGCGTAAATACAACTCCCGAACCTTTCACTTAAAAGTTCGTAGATCGCGTCTTTTCCGGTTTTTCCGACGTTTTCCTCAAATAAACGTTGGTGGCGACTCCGCGCGTATTCCTTTCGTGGAACACGCCTCCCGCGAGTCACGCGTCGCCCTCCCGCCGAAGGGCAGGTTGCGACAACCACCTACATACACCAGGAACCTCAAATAAAAATTTCAAAGTTCACTCGGTCATTATAACATAAAAAAGGAATTCCAACTACATAATAATAATAATAATAATAATAATAATAATAATAATAATAATAATAATAATAATAATAATAATAATAATAATAATAATAATAATAATAATAATAATAATAATAATAATAATAATAATAATTAAAGAAAATAAAAAAAATAACACAAACTAAGAGAGAGCAGGAAAAAAAACCCGCGCTTCTTCCTGGTGAACAAAAAAACCTGGGCTTCTTCCTGTTGGACAATAGATTAAAATAATTAAAGAATATAAATGATATCAATACCAACCAATTGTTACAATGATTATCATCAAAATCTTGCATGTTATAAATGATATCAATACCAACCAATTGTTACAATGATGCACATGAATTTTTAAGATTAAAAATTAAAACTTCATTTAGGCATTTCATCAAACACATAACTTACAACCCATATGGGGAAGATGACGAAAAAATTAGCCCGGGAAAATAAAAAAGGAACCAAAAATAGAGTTGAAAAATCAGTAAGAAAAAATAACTATTATTAAGAAGCAAACATGCATAACAACAAATAAAATTAGAACCTTGCAAAAAGAAGCAAATATCAATGAAACAAACATGCATAACAGTAAAAAGGGAAAAAACTTTCTTGTTGGATGCTTCTTCATTGATAGCCTGGGAAAATTAAAAGGAACAAAAAGAGGAAAATGATGACAGATTATTGAAAAAGATAGAAGGAAGGGAAAAAAGTGGAAAAGAAAAAACCTTTGTGAGGAATAGGAACGTTCCGGTAAGAGGAACTTGCGTGAATGATCCTAACACCGATTTTCATGTTGGGTCGAGACCAATTGTAAGCGATTGAACGCGAAATACCACTGAGCCACAGGCACCCTGATCCAAATAAAAATCGCAAAAAACACAAAAAGATACTGTGAGGTGCAGAGCTTGCATGCAAATCCAGATAATTAAGAATTGAGGAAAATGCATAAAGACATTGATTCGTGTCAGTGAAGTATGAATACTCATAATCTGCAGCTCGACGGTTTTCCCTTCTAGCTCCACGATTCTGATTTTCTAAAAATAAAATAAAAATGAGTGTTGGGCCATAAATAGAAATAACAAAAGAGAAGAAGAGTGAAAATTACGAAATCAACTCCAATAGTACTTACGTAGCTGTCGACCTAGGAGTCATCCTGAAACGAAACGAAGAAACAAAGGAAGTGAACAAAAAGAGAGATTAGGAGAAGCAAATAAAGTGATGACTCACAGCGAATCTAAGAAGCAAGCAGGATTTTCCAACGGAAGAGTCGCCGATTAGGAGAAGCTTGATCAGATAATCGTTGAAACCAAACCAAACCCCAAATTAAACTCGGAGGCTAAATTTATAGTCTAAAGCCAAGCACAGAAAGGGAAACTCGGTTGAGTGCAGGAACGACGACGAGATAGAACATGGCTACCCAACCCATCCTCAAAGCCAAACTAAAATCGTAAAAAAAATAAAATAGAATGAAGATGAGAAGAGAAGTAAAAACAAAAAATGCTCAGACTTTGTGTAAAGAAGAGAAGAGATAAAGAGAGAGGAAACATCTCAACGTGGCAGAAAAAAGGCAACACAGCAGGCAGGTGGCACAAAACAAAGCAACAGGTGGCACAAAACCAAAGCAAAGCTGGAGGGCTATAAAATGACCAAAAAAACAAAAAATTGGACAGCTGTCAAGCTCTCAGCCATGGGTATTTTGACCAAAAAACCAAAAAATTGGACAGCTGTCAAGCTCTCGGCCATGGGTATTTTAGTATATTCCACATACTTCAGTTTTAGTATATAGATATTGATTACTTGACGAGCATGCACTTGCAATAATCTCGTATCAATATAATGCATTAAAATTTTAAAAATAAATTCAAATTGAGATTGACTAAAATTACAACAACAATATTACAGCCAATTCATTTTAAAAAGTCTTTATTTGATATAGTATATTAAAATTCAAATATAAATTGAAGTTACTTAAATTTGAATAATAGTGTTTGAAAAATGAAAAATAATAATAAGTAAAAATAATAAAATTAGATATTAAAATTCAAATAATATTATTTGAAAATGAAATCATACAACTTAATGAAAATATAATAATTCTTAAAAATGTACTCATTCAAAAATGACAAGTCGAATTTATAATATAGGGATCGATGTACCATCAATCCTAGTTTCTATTGTTATGTTTGATATATGAGTCAGTTCCAAAGCATTTGTTCAATGACACTGAATTATGTTATATTCAACTGTCATTGTATATGGACCAAAGTCAGTGTTATATGAACTCTATCTATCACTATAAACAACGAAATCTGATCAGTTCATATTCTTCATCATTTCCCAGAGTTTAAGGCTTCATGGCTGCACTAAGATTCTTCATTGTTTAATTCACAAAACACCTGCTTCTCTAAACGTCACGTACTTAACTCTCTATCACTCCTTGAAATCTTAGCCAAAAGGTTTGCTAGTGTAAATCCTGCAAAAACCTGTTTTCAATAGAACCAAAATGAATGTTTAAACCATAGTCCATAGATAATAAATATCAAATATTAATTTTAAGAGTTTAATTTATATGTCCTGTCAAAGTATTTATACGCAAATATCTAATAGAAATTTACCTTATCTCCATATTATATTAATGAATATGGGACATGATAAAATGTTCAACTCTTAGGGTCCGTTTGGTAGAGTGGACTGAATGTAAATAGGGATAAAATTTTTGAATTAAAGTAAAGTGAAAAAGTGTAAGCCATACCTCATTTTACTGTTTATTTCATTCCTTTTCAGCTCTCTTTCACTTCAAATGAATGGACTCTTAGAATTTAATGTAAATTAAAGCAGACATTGATCTAAACATGCAAATTAATTTAAATGGCATATTCAGATCAAACAACGGAAACTAAATGATATGAGCGTACCTCCAGCCATTGCAAATCGAATGCGAAGTGACGCATACACGAACCTGAAGACAATTTTGTTCTTCCAGGCCCTTACTCACTCTGAATAGATGGTGTATTTTTTTTCTGAATAGAGAAGTGAGTTTGGTGATACAAAACTGAGAGCACCCTATCCTATTTATAGAGTCTGTCCATCACAGAGCTCAACCAACTTGTTATTAGAACGTAAGATAGAAGTTATCAGTACATGAGATAAAGGATGAGTACGTGATTTGTTACTGAAGGTGGTTGCAAATATGTTGCAAAGATATGGGTTGAATGTGGATGGAAAATGGACCAGATTCAGAAATAACAAAATTCCCAAAATAATGTAATGGGAATAAATTAAAATAGAACGTGGAATGTGACCCTGAACGTGGGCCATTCCAATATTCTCCCACTTGGTCCATTTAACTTAACATCAACCGTAATAAGAAACATAATATATGAGTCATGGCGATAGGTCCTCTGATGATGAGTAGTATCTTCCATGTACCACAATATATCAAGTCTCTCAACACTAGCTCTCAACTTAATGAATAAACCATATATTTATTCTATATCTAAACCGAATGATTTTTCTCGAAATAAATAAATATGTGCACAAAATCATATGAGAAAATATCTAACTGAACAAGAGTTTCATTGAAAATAACAAATGTATGTACAATGAAATTACATCATGGAACCAAGTCCCGTTCGTACTACATGATCCTTAAAATTCTTTGGTGACATGCCTTTAGTTAAATGATCAACAATCATTAACTCAGTGTTGACGTGTTCAATGACCACTTTCTTTTCTTTAACACGTTCTCTTATGGCTAAGTACTTGATGTCGATGTGCTTACTTCGACTTCTACTTTTGTTGTTTTTAGCCATAAACACCGCAACAAAGTTGTCACAATACAACTTTAATGGCCTAGAAATAGAGTTCACAACTCTAAGGCTAGACATGAAACTCTTCAACCATACACCATGCGAGGTAGCCTCAAAACAGGAAACGAACTCAGCCTCCATAGTGGAAGTAGCAATTAAGGTTTGCTTGGCACTTCTCCAAGATACAGCTCCACCGGCTAACATAAAAATACAACCAGATGTTGATATTCGTGAATCAACGCAACCAGCAAAGTCTGAGTTGGAGTAGCCAATCACTTCCAGACAATCAGTTTGTCTGTACATGAGCATGTAATCCTTTGTTCCTTGAAGATATCTCATCACTTTCTTTGCAGCTTTCCAGTGGCCAATACCTGGATTACTTTGATATCTTCCCAAGACTCCAACAACGAATGCAATATTAGGTCTAGTGCAAACCTGAGCATACATAAGGCTTCCAACTGCTGAAGCATATGAAATATTTTTCATGTGTTCCCACTCAAAATCATTTTTGGGGCACTGACTCAAAGCGAGTTTGTCACCCTTCACAATAGGAGCTACACTTGGTGAACAATCTTTCATGTTAAATCTCTCTAAAACTTTGTTGATATAGGTTTCTTAAGACAAGCCTAAAATGTCTTGAGATCTTTCTCTATGGATCTTTATGCCTATGACATAAGATGCCTCTCCCATATCCTTCATATCAATGTTATTTGAGAGAAATTGTTTCACCTCATATAGCATACCCTTATCATTAGTCGCAAGCAGAATATCATCTACGTATAATACAAGGAAACAAATCTTACTCCCACTGACCTTCTGGTATATACAATGATCCATGGCATTCTCTTCAAAGCTGAATGAAGAAACGACCTCGTGAAATTTTAAATACCATTGGCGGGAGGCTTGTTTCAATCCATAGATGGACTTATTAAGCTTGCAGACTAAGTGCTCACCAACACTAGATAAGAATCCCTTAGGTTGTTTCATGTAAACCTCTTCTTCTAGATCACCATTCAGGAATGCCGGTTTCACATCCATTTGATGCAACTCAAGATCAAAATGAGCTACTAATGCCAAAATTACTCGAAGAGAGTCTTTCTTAGATACAAGGGAAAAGGTATCTCTGTAATCGATTCATTCTCTTTGAGTGAATCCTTTAGCAACAAGTCTTGCCTTATGTCTCTCAATGTTGCCTTCTGAGTCTTTCTTTGTTTTGAAGACCCATCTACATCCGATGGCTTTTACACCAATAGGTAACTCAATGAGATCCCAAACTTGGTTAAATGCCATAGAATCCATCTCATCCCTCATAGCATTATACCACAAATTTGATTCCTTAGAACTCATGGCTTGTGAAAACGTCTCAGGATCATTTTCGGCTCCAATGTTGTAGTCTGATTCTTGTAGGTACACTACATAATCACTAGGAATTGTTGTCTTGTTTACTCTAGTAGATCTTCTTAATGCTGCTTGGTCATCCTACTGAGGAACTTGTTCAACTGGTTCTTCACCAGTTTGTTCAATATCATCATGTTGTTCCTCACAAACAACTTGATTTACATGATCACTTTCAACAGCTTGTGGAACTTCAATCACTGGTTATCTAACACTCATTTTAACTTGAGGGGTGGGAATGACTACCAACCTATTACTTGTCCCAGAAGGTTCAGCTTCATAGTGATCCCTTTCAGAAGAAATATTCTGAAATTGATCACTCCCACTGATCAAGTCATTTTCAAGAAACTTTGCATTCCTTGATTCCACAATCCTAGTGTTGTGGGATGGACAATAGAACCTATACCCTTTAGACCTTTCAGCATATCCAATGAAATACCCAGTAATAGTCCTAGGGTCTAGTTTTTTCTCTTGTGGATTATAAATTCTTACTTCAGAAGGGCATCCCCAAACACGTATATGTCGCAAACTTGGTTTCCAACCCTTGAATAACTCAAAAGGTATCTTTGAGACAACCTTGGTTGGAACTCGGTTTAATATATACGCAATCGTCTTTCTTAAGTGCATCAATCCACAAAAATTGAGGAAGCTTTACATTACTCCTCATGCTTCTCACCATGTCTAATAAGGTTCGATGTCTTCGTTCTGCCACACCATTCTAATCCGGAGAACCAAGCATAGTATATTGGGCAACAATCCCATGTTCTTGAAGAAATTTCGCAAATGAACCCGATGCTTGTCCATCCTCTGTGTATCTACCATAGTACTCCCCACCTCTATCTGATCTCACAATCTTAATTTTTTTTCCACACTGTTTCTCAACTTTAGCCTTAAAAACTTTAAAGGCATCTAAAGCTTCATTCTTAGAATGAAGTAAGTAGAGATACATATATCGTGAATAATCATCTATAAAGGTTATGAAGTGTTTTGGACTATTTGCATCCATGTCTGGACAACATATGTCTGTATGTATGATTTCTAATAAATTAGAACTCCTCTTTGCACCCTTTTTAGACTTGTTAGTTTGCTTACCCTTAATGCAATCTACACAAGTCTCAAAATCAGCGAAATCCAAAGTACTAAGTACTCCTTCATTTACTAATCGCTTGATTCTCTGAATAGAGATATGTCCTAATCTCGGGTGCCATAACATAGAGGATTCTTCATTCACAATACATCGTTTTAACCCAACAGAAACGTGCATAGAATTATAAGTAGCGTCGCTCTTCAATTCAATCTAATAAAGAACATCAACCAATAATTTCATATTTATTTAGTAAATTAAAACCAAAGTCTATAAAATTAAAATAAAATCTCAAAGGTGCAAGTTTAGAAACAGAAATTAAGTTTTTACAAAAACTAGGAACATAAAAAACTTTCTCCAAATGTAATTTAAAGCCACTACTTAAAACTAAAACGCACGTTCCAATGGCCTCTACATGCAAGCTCATCCTACTCCCTGAGTAGATGCACTGCTCACTGGCTTCCTTAGGCTTTCCATACCCTGCAAGGCATTAGAAACATGGATTGTAGAACCAAAGTCAATCCACCATGTATTATGATTCATATTAATCATATTAGATTCAAAACAAACGAAAGTAAATGGTGTACCTTTCTTCTCAAACCAACTTTTAAATTTGGGACAATCCTTCTTTATATGTCCTTTCTTTTTACAGAAGAAACACTTTGACTCCTTTTTAATTGTTCGTTAAATCGGAATCCTTCCTTTATTGGTGCCTACAGACTTATTCCTATCCTTTCCAAAAGTTGAAGTAGTCAAATTTACCTTCTCACCCTCTTCCGTTATCAATCTCTCCTTTTCTTGAACACACATGGTCATCAGTTCATTAATAGACCATTTATCCTTATGTGTGTTGTAGGAGATTTTACGCATACCTCTTGTTCCAGTAAGCTTAATGGAAGAGAATTGCATAATGAGTGTGCTAGCAAGCGACTTCTCAGAGGTCGTAAACTGTTCATCAATGGCTTTCAACAGAACTTTGACCTTTGTGGAAGCAATGACTTCCAAGATTATTTTGATGATGCCAAAGAATCAAGAGTTAAGCAAGTTCCAAAGAATCAGGAGTAAAAAAGTTTCAAGAATCATGTTTCAAAGAATCAGGATTCAAGAATAACCAAGTTTCAAGATTCAATCAAGTTTCAAGAATCAAGATTCAAGAATAATCAAGATCAAGATTCAAGACTCAAGATTCAAGAATCAAGAGAAGACTCAATCAAGATAAGTACTAAAAAAGTTTTTCAAAACATTGAGTAGCACAAGAATTTTTCACAAAATCTTTTACCAAAGAGTTTTACTCTCGGGTAATCGATTACCAGAAGGTAGTAATTGATTACCAGTAGCCAGCATTGTTTTCAAAACTGATTTACAAAGCTGTAATCGATTACCATAATCATGTTATCGATTACCAATGTTTTAAAACGTTAGATTTCAAATATCAAGAGTCACAACTAGTGATAAAATATTTTCAAATCATTTTAAACTTGTGTATTCGATTACCAGTGTTTCTAAACGTTTTGATTTTCAAATTTAAACATGAAGAGTCATATCTTTTGATGTGTAATCGATTACACTATAATGGTAATCGATTACCAGTGACTGATTTCGAAAAATAAATTTCCAAAAGTCACAATTCTTAAAGTGACTTGTTTCTGAAGATTTTTTCAAAAGTCACAACTTTGTAAGTGACTAGTTTTCAAAAGAGTCACAATTTTTAAAAGGTGATTAGTTTCAAAGAAATTTCTAAGAGTCATAAACTTTGACTTGAGTCATCAAATGATTATAAATATGTGACCATGACACGAATTTCAAATACAACTAAGACTGATTTCTTTCATTCATTTCTCTTCATCTTTCTAAGAGTTTTTGTTCAATACTTTCTCTTTCAAGAAAAGTTCATTGACAAAAAACTTGTGCTATTCTTTTTCTTCATTCACTTCTTTCTCTTGTCAAAAGATTCAAAGGGCTAACCGCCTGAGAATTCTTTTGTTTCTTTCCTTCTCCCTCTTGACAAAAGATTTCAAAGGACTAACCGCCTGAGATATCTTTTGTTTCTTACAAAAGATTTGAAAGGACTAACCGCCTAAGATATCTTTTTCCCTTTCCCTTTATACAAAAGATTTCAAAGGACTAACCGCCTGAGATATCTTTTGTATCCCCCTCACAGAGAATTCAAGGGATTAACCGCCTAAGAATTCTTTGTCGTAACACATTGAAGGGTATATCCTTTGTGGCACAAGTAGAGGGTACATCTACTTGGGTTGTTATATTGAGAACAAGAGAAGGTACATCTCTTGTGGATCAGTTCAAGTGGAGGGTACATCCACTTGGTTGTTCAAAGAGAACAAGGGGGGATACATCCCTTGTGGATCTTTAGCTTGTAAAGGATTTTACAAGGTTGAAAGAAATCTCAAGAACTGTTGGTTGCTTGGAGACTGGATGTAGGCATGGGTTGTTACCGAACCAATATAAATCTTGTGTTTGTCTTCTTCTTTCCTACACTCTTTACTTTTCCGCTGTGCACTTTTATTTTCGCTTTACTTTTGTCTAAGTTATTGTTTTTGTTCTTTACTTCTTCATAACTTAGTAGTAAAACCTAGTTGAATCTAGTAACATTAAGAAGGATAATTTTTTAATTAGTCAAGACACATTAATAATTAATTCAACCCCCCCTTCTTAATTATTCTGAGGCCACTTGATTCGATAACCTTATCATGCTGGTCAACTAAACCCCAGATACTAGCAGATATGTTGGTTTTTAAGAACATAACGGAGAGACGATTAGATCTCTCCCACTTTTCATAAAGGTCAACAACATCAGGTTCGCTACTTTCAGTAATAGCCGATGGCTCATCCTTCCTTATAGCATAGTCAATATCCATCCAGCCCAAATAAAGGAGAATTCTTTCCTTCCAAACCTTATAATTATCACCTTTCAATATGGGAAGTGTCATACCCTAATTTCGTCCGGGGACCACTGTTTGATGGCATGCAACCTTTTTTTGACCACTTCAAGGTACTTGGCACCCTTTGTTGCACAATACGTGAAGTTTCGAGACATGCCGGAAATCAAAAGGAAGCATTGTTACGCAATCCGTGAAATTCCGTAACATGCCGGAAATCAAAAGGAAGTATTGTTACGCAATCCGTGAGGTTCCATAACATCCCGAAAGCCAAAAAAAGGAGTAATTACGTGACCCATAAGGTCCCGTAACCTTACGGAAAGAAAACAAGTATCGTTACGAAATTCGTAAAGTTTCGTAACGTTACGGAAAAAGAATCACCAAAAAAGAAAATAGAGGGTGTAGTTAGTAAAAAAAAAGGGGGTGCAAATAGAAACTAGGCCCACTTGGGCCTTCCAGGATGTTCCTCCAGAAGGCGGTTGCTTCTGGAGGAAGCAACCTGGCTCGCCTGGGCGAGCTGGGTGGCAAGCTCCTCCCATATTTTCCTATAAATAGGGGGAGGAGTGGAGGAGAAAGGGGTTCGGCCCTTCTGGTACTTCGTAATCACTTAAAATTAGTGAGGAAAATTGTTTCCGTGAATAAAATCCAAGCCGAGGCGCTTCCGTAACGTTTCCGTGGGTGATTTCGCGAAGATTTTCAACCGTTCTTCGTCGTTCGTCGTTCGTTCTTCGTCGTTCTTCGGTCTTCAACCGGTAACTTCCCGAAATTGAACTTTTCAATTCATTCTATATACCCTTGGTGGTCCCCATTTGTTTCGTGTACTTTTATTCTCGTTTCATTTACTTTCCGTACCCCCTTTTGACGTGCTTTAGTCATTTATTTAAGTCATTTTCTCGCCTAATAAAAAAATAAGATAAATTTCCACCGATCATTTGATTTGTAATATCCGTTAATTTCTGTTAAAATGAAATCCGACCGTTCGGTCATGCCGTAACCACGTTGGAAACCAAAAAGAGGTAAAATAATAATATAATAATCAAAAAAATATCTTTTAGTAAAATACACCAAAAAAATCAATCAGACGTTTCTCTATGGGATTTCTCTTTCTTAATTGAATTGACTAATAACTAAAGTGAAACTAAGGCTAAAATCAACTCGCAAAGTCAAGCTCGTTCGCAAAAAATCACTAAAAAGGATTTTAAGGTTCGATAGCTCAGTTTTTCTCACCAAGTAAATATGGGTCATTTTATGGTCCAACGCCTTAAAAAGACCACCTTCCAAGTAAAAAGAATCGCTTGATTCGCCCTTTAGAAAGAACTACGTAGGTCTGATTTCCTCTTTGATGGAGGGTACGTAGGAGCAAGAGCCTCGCTTTTGTCGACCTCAAAAATAAAAAAGAAATAAAATTTTAGATACACAATTTCACACAATTCTAATTTAAGGCTGTTGTCCTTTGGGACAAACGTGAGAGGTGCTAATACCTTCCTCAAACATAAATACAACTCCTGAATCTGGAATATTCTTCATGATCGGTTTCCTTCGGTTTTTCCGACGTTTTCCACAAATAAACGTTGGTGGCGACTCCGTGCATTTTCCTCCTTTGGAAGACGCACCTGTGAGCCTCGCCTCGCTCGCCCGCAAAAGGGTAGGTTGCGACAGTTGGCGACTCCACTGGGGACTGTTTTTGTGAGTTAGGCCTATTTTAGGAAAATGTGAAATTATGAAATTTTGTGTGTGCGTTTTTTCTTGAACTGTGTAAAAATAATAAATGTTGTCTTTTCCACATTTTTACACCGCATTCTAAGCACCCACAGGTTTGAGTAAAAAAGGGCCCTATACTCGGGTTCATGGAAATCTAAGGAGTGAAGGTGTATCTATGGCCATGCTACATCTCCGACTTGCTTGATAATAGTTAAACCTCGTATAGAGTTTTCTCTCTTTATAATGTGTTGTCGCTGGTATTCCATATCGCCGCAATATTATTATCTTGAGTGATGATACCTCTAGAAAACAACCATGTGAGATATGGATCGTTGGAAGTAGTTATTAGAGACCCTTAGATATTATCCTATAGGTCCCTAAAATAGAGGCACGGAGCAAACACGTTGCGTGCCATTTTTAACACTGCCATGCATGTAGACCTAAATGTCATGTACGCCTTTGTTGTATGATTATTTGTGGATATTGCCATGCTATGTGCATCCCCGTGTTATGCTTTTACGCGTCTACATCATGTCGTCACGCACACGTTGTATGTTGGTCTCGTCTTTTGTCATGGGAAGCCGGAAGATCCATATCACCTTCTTAAACTGCACACATGGGGCATTGCACCCCCAAATGCGCAAGCAAGAAGAGATAATTTTCCGGGCCCTCGTGTCCGTGAATGCATTCATATCATGCATCGCATAAGCATGTCTTCATGGCATCATAATGAACATATCGTTCCTGCATTTGTTATTTATCATATTCCAGCATCACATTTTGCATGAGTCATTGCATCATCATGCATATGCGTTCAACATACTTTTTGTTCTACGAACTGCACACCTTTTGTTTTCATGTTCGCTCATGCATGATCCTTGCATTTTCCTCTGCAAAACAAAAACAAAAAGGGAAGCATGAAAATCCATGATGCATTCTTAGTTGCATATATTCGGTACCATGAGCCAACCATGTTGGGATCATAAACCCGTTTCACTTAAAAACAAAATGATTGAACATGGTACCTAATGCATGGTTAACTAGGAAATGATGTTTCGTCGGGCATCTCAATTTCATAATTACATTTTCCATGCATAGCTTAAAGTATTCCCGAGTCTTTCATCCCTATGAAATGTTGATGAAGTATTGGCGATCAAAATTGCCATTCCCTGGGTTATGGGGTTAAACCAAGCTCGTGCTTTTACGAAAAGGTTCATCAAGTCAAGTTGAAGTATGGAAGTAACCATCTTGCAAAAAATTGGGGCAAAAGATGGATTGTGTTACATCGCTGCTTCGTCTACTGCCAAACACATTTAGGACTGTCCATGTCCTTGTTACTTCCAGTTTCACCTTAACGAAGATGTCATGGACCATGTTGAAAATCTAAATTGATTCAACCCCATATCCTGCGTAAAAATTCGCAATACTTCAACTGTGCATCATGCGCATACATCCATGTTGTTCATTGGTTGCATTGCTCATTGCATTCTTTCCTTGAAAAAAAAAACTTAATCATTGTTATAAAAAAAGAAAAGAACACGCTTTACGGTGCCCTTACCGAACCTGTGCTAGAGCAAGAGTAATGGGGAAAGCGATTGTAGTTGCAGCTACCAGCGCTGTTGCTAAGGTTAACCCAATGCCCCCATCTGATCTCAACCAAATGAATCATCCAACCTCAGATATGGTGGGCAAAGATTTGGGAAGTATGGACGGCCCCATGATGTGCAAATTCAAAACGAGCATGTCTTCCCTCCCAACTATACACCACCCAATGTGGCGTACACTCCCAATGAGAATGTCAATAACTCCACTCCGATACTCATTGAGAGCCAATAACATCAATCTAATCATGCACATGTCTCTCAACCCATCGGAGACACATCAAATTCCCCACCACAATCTAGCCGACTTCGAGCCTTGGCTCGGATATGCCACTGAAAGGCAAGCAGTTGGTGGTATACCCCTGCAAAACACTTTGGAGGCCCCTCAGTATTACCCCCAGCTACACCTCTTGCATTCCACAACAAGTAAAAACCCTCATGCTATGGCAGAAATGGAAAAGTTGGTTCGTCTAGAGGAAAGGCTCAGGGCCATTGAAGGAGGTGAAGATTATGCCTTTGCTAACCTAAGAGAGTTGTTCCTAGTACCCAATATCACCACCCCTCCCAAGTTCAAGGTGCTGGACTTTGACAAGTACAAGGGGACTACTTGCCCCAAGAACCATCTAAAAATGTATTGTCGGAAGATGGGGGCATACGTAAAAGATGAGGAATTGCTGATACATTCCTTCCAAGAAAGTCTTACTGGGGTAGTCGTTACCTGGTACACTAACTTGGAACCTTCCTGAGTCCATGCTTGGAAGGACCTAATGGTTGCCTTCGTTAGGCAGTGTCAGTATAATGGCTTCGGATAGGATGCAATTACAGAACATGTGCAAAAAAGGGGGCACAGATCTTTCAAGGAATACTCCCAAAGGTGGAGGGATCTGGCAGCCCAAGTGGCACCCCCAATGATGGAAAGGGAGATGATATTCGTGATGGTAGACACATTACCAGTATTCTACTATGAAAATGGTGGGTTACACACCTTCCAGCTTTGCGGATATGGTCTTCGCTGGCAAAAGGATCAAAGTGGGTCTGAAAAGAGGCAAATTTGGTCATCCTGCTTTGATGAAAACTGGGGCAAGTGAAGAGGGTAAGAATGAGGGAGAAACCCATGCTGTGACTGCCATTCCTATACAGCTAAGTTTCCCACCAACCCAACAATGTCATTACTCAGCCAATAACAAACTTTCTCCTTACCCACCACCCAATTATCCACAAAGGCCATCCCTAAATCAACCACAAAGTTTGTCTACCGCACTTCCAATGACGAACACCACCTTTAGCGCAAACCAAAACACCAACCAAGAAATGAATTTTGCAGCGAAAAAGCCTATGGAATTCACCCCAATTCCGGTGTCCTATGCTGACTTGCTCCCATATCTACTTGATAATTCAATGGTAGCCATAACCCCAGCCAAGGTTCATCAACCCCCATTTCTCCGAGAATACGACTCGAACGCAATGTGTGCTTGTCATGGAAAAGCCCCGGGGCATTCCATTGAGCATTGTAGGGCCCTGAAGCGTAAGGTGCAAGGTCTAATTGATGCGGGATGGCTGAAATTTGAGGAGAATCACATGTAAGTCTCGACATTGACAAGAGATGCCACACATGGGGCAATTTCAAAAGCTGTTGTTAGATGTCTCTAATCACTCATCAGGATTTTCAAGTTTATACCATTATTGTAAACCACAGTTACAATGCTAAATAAAATGGATAAATTTGATATCTTTGTCCCTCATCCTCTCACAAATACATCTTTGCTTATTCAACTTTCACCGGAATGTGGGTGCAAGCCATCGGTCTGTTTGCTCAAGCGACCTGCGCTCTTGAGTTTGGACTTCCAAGACCGTTCAATCAGAAATTACTCATGCTACACATTTGGTGAGGGTGCCGTAAAACGACAAGTAAAGCAAAAATAAATTTCAAAATAAAAATAAAGAAAAAAAAGCATTTGATTGACTTTGTTTTCAAGACGTTCATGTGACCTCTTTTTATCATTCCGGAAAGTTTGTCTTTTTAGAGAGAAGTGAGTTATCAAGAATAGGATGTTGGACAAATGGCCTTAGTTACCTTAAGAAAGAGGGGGGTTGAATTAAGATACAAAGACTATTCCCCAATTAAACTTTCACTCTCTCTTTTTGGATTAACAATGCACCCTTAACATGAATTACTCAAAAGACAATTCGAAATAAACTTCTTTAAAGCAAAAGATAAATAGCAATAAATAAAAGAAGTTTAAGGGAAGAGAGGAATGCAAACTTAATTTATACTGGTTCGGCTACTTCCCGTGCCTACGTCCAGTCCTCAAGCAACCCACTTGAGATTTTCCACTCTCTTTGTAAAACTCCTTTTACAAAGCCTGAACCACACAGGGACAACCCTTCCCTTGTGTTCAGGAATCCTCTACAACAAGAGACCCACGATCTCTTAATCCCTTTTCAGAAATAAAGAAGAAGAAATCTCTCTTAAAAAAGATAGATTGTACAAGGAAGATCAATCAAAATTCCTTATTGAATATGCAAGTGGTTGACCAAGGAATCTTTTTGAGAGGATAAGACATGTCAGTTCAGAAAAACTCTTAATCTTTTGAGAGGATAAAACTTTTTGGGCAATGAAAACTCTCTTTTAATTCGTGTTTCCAAGTCACCTTTGATGGCCATTCATAAACCATTGAATAAATGTGACTCTTGGAAATTATTTTCTGAAAATCCCCTCAGGTAATCAATTACCATCCATGTGTAATCAATTACACATTATAAATTTTGAATTCAAATTTCTAGTGACTGTTATAAACATTTTCAGTTGCTGGTAATCGATTACCAGAGAGTAAATCTCAATTTAAAATGATTTAGATAGAATTCTTTGGCCAAACCTTTTGCTTTTTCAATTTGGAAACTTCTTCCTAGATTCTAGAGATCAACTTGATCATATATCTTGATTTTCTTGGATTCTTGTCTTGAATAAAACTTAGAAGCACTTGATCCTTTGGCATCATCAAAACATCAAAACATCTTGCTTCTACATAGGAGTCATTTGACTTAATCCACCAACTAGAAAAAAAAATCCTTCAACTATTTCTCGTCCTTGGAAAATTCTTTTTGCGAGAATCAATTGTTTCTTTCATTCTTCCTCACTACGAGGTTGTGAAAACAAGACAATGATTGATACCTCAAAGCCTTACACTGGGGCAATAAGGGGCACCGTGCATGAACCTCAAGCGAACCTAGGGGCAGATTAGAAGTTCTCACCCAATAGGTTCCCTACTACAAGGTCATGACAAAAGACAATGATTGGTACCTCAAAGCCCTACATTGGGGCAATGAAAGGCACCATGCATAAACCTCAAACGAACCTAGGGGAAGATTAGAAGTTCTCACCCAATAGGTTCCTTGCTACAAGGTCAGGACGAAAGACAATGATTGGTACCTCAAAGCCTTACACTGGGGCAATGAGGGGCACCGTGCATGAACCTCAAGCGAACCTAGGGGCAAATTAGAAGTTCTCACCCAATAGGTTCCCTGCTACAAGGTCATGATGAAAGACAACGATTGGTACCTCAAAGCCCTACACTAGGGCAATGAGGGGCACCGTGCATGAGCCTCAAGTGAACATAGGCGCCGATCAAAAGTTCTCACCCATCGATGTTTTTAAACAAATGGGGGGAAAACCCTAGGATTTCAATGGATTGATTAAACATCAAACGACTCCATTGTCATCACTCCAACATGGTCAAGTGACTAAACCAAACAGAACACACACTCTGAGGGAGTTCCCAGAGAGATTTGCAAAAGATAGGATAAGGTTGCATGGACTATCACCTCTTTCAAAAGGACAGTCAATCTGTGTTTTCCAAAAAAAAATAAAATTGCAGGTTAGCTCACCTGGGCGAGCTGAGCCCGCCTGGGCGAGCAACCCCTGCATGAAATAAGTTAAAAAAGGGGAAGGAGGAAGGTTTCTGCACCAAAAACTCTTCCCCCCCCCCATTCGAAAAAGAAGCTACGGGAATCACCAATTTTGCAGCCCCTAGGTCACTCTTTTTCGCGTTTTGATTCCATTTTGCCCTATTATTCATCTCCAACAAGTAAGTACCTCATTCTTGGGCTCTTTGGCTTTCCATTGATATATTTTGGTGCTCTAAGTTGCATGTATTTGCTCAAAACGTGAGGGATTTATCCTTGAATTATTGCTTGTTTTTGTTGAATTGTGGGGTTGTAGGGTATGGCCTTAGGCCTAGGGTGCATTCTGAGATAATGGGGCATGCCACATTGCCCCCATTCCCTTGATTTTCATGCTTAAACATGCGCCCACCAAGTGTTCGGTGAAATGCCTCAATGGCATTTGCGCATGATTTTGTGGAACTTAGCTTGCGAAATAAATTGTGCGCATTGTGAGTGTATGGGTAGTTTGTAGAAGCTAGACTACAGAGCCAAAAGGATGACTCATGCCTAGGAATATAAGTTTCCGGTTTTGAATGTAAAAGATGCATGAGTATTAGAATATGTTTGAGGAGTTTTTTTTTACTAGAACTCAAAGCTTGTTGCCCCATGAGGAATGCCTTGCACTTAGATAGCATGAAAAAGCCCTTCGATAATATGTATGTATGTAAATATGTAGCATGAAAATGCCTTGCAAAATATGAATATATATAGCATGAAAATTCCTTGCATAATATGAATATATATAGCATGAAGTGCCTTACAAAGTGTTGGATGGGTAGCGTAAAAGTGTTTTTCAAAATATGTGTATTTGTGAGTAGGTAGCAAAAGAAGTGTTCCAAAAAAATGTGTGTATATATATAGGATGTAGCACGAAAAGGTTTGTCAAAAAAATATGTACATGGATGTGTGTCGTAAAGTGCTTTTCACCAAATTTTTATGTGTGCAAATGCATATGTGTCATAAAATAGCATGGCCCTAATATGATTATTTTATAAAGTGCATGTTGACACTCGCGCCATATGAAGTGTTGTTTGGCTCTTGTTTGTAATGATTGGTATATTTCTCGTAAACTAACTTTCCAAATATTTGTCCTCGCAAGAAATGGCTCCGAGAAAGCTTTCCACAAAGTGATCAAGGAGGGACGCCGCGACTGAGGGGACCAGTGCCGCTCCCGAGTTTGACAGCCATCGGTTCAGGAGCGCTGAGCACCAGTAGCGTTTCGAGGCCATCAAAGGATGGTCGTTCCACCGAGAGAGATGGGTCCAGCTCAGGGACGATGAGTACCCAGATTTTCAGGAAGAGATAGCTCACCGACGTTGGACGTCGCTGGTCACTCCCATGGCTAAGTTTGACCCAGATATAGTCCTAGAGTTTTATGCTAATGCTTGGCCCACAGAAAAGGGAGTGCGGGACATGTGATCATGGGTGAGGGGTCAGTGGATTCCCGTCGATGCAGACGCCCTCAGCCAGTTCCTGGGTGACCCGCTAGTGTTAGAGGAGGGCCAGGAGTGCGAGTTTAGTCAGAGAAGGAACCAGGCTGATGGATTTGACGAGGAGGCCATTGCCCAGCTGTTATGCATACCGGGTCAGGATTTTGTCCGAACCGCTGCCGGGTGGCGGGTGTGGATCATGCGCACCAACATGACCACCTTGACACAGATGTGGATGATGTTGCTGCTCAGCAACGTCCTACCCAGCGATCATAACTCCGACCTCCCTTTGCCGAAGTGTCAGCTGGTGTATGCCATCCTGACACGGATGAGCGTCCATGTGGCTAAGTTGATTGCTAACGCCATTTATTTATTTGCAGGTATGCCACCTACCAGGCCCCCGCTAGACCCGGATAAGTCTAACAGGGCCTTGGGGTTTCCAGCATTGATCACGGGTCTCTGCCAGTCATTCGAGGTTCCCGTCACACCTAGTAAGGTGATTCGATCGTCGACCACCCGGGCCTTCATTGAGAAGTATTGCATGCCTAGACAGGTACAAGGTGATGCACCGCAGGCCGCAGATGCACCGCCACCACCTCATCAGGCTGATCCAGCTGGGTCATTTGGCATGGAGCGGTATTCACAGCACTTGGTTCGCCAGCAGGCAGCCAACCACAAGGGGCAGGTGCAGATCCATGAGTGTCTCTACCAGCTCAGCCTCAGTCAGCAGAGCCAGGGCTTTGCTCCTTTTGCATGCCCTACTCCAGATCAGTTCAGGGCGGAGGTCGCATGGCCCGGAGATTGGCCTGAGGCCCAGGCAGGGGAGGCGCCTACAGAGGCTCACGGCGATGCAGAGGAGGCCCGCATAGATGAGGAGATGAAAAATTTACTTGGTTTCTTAGGAGGGAGTGGAGCCACATGACCGGGGGATCCCCAGATTCATATTCTCTTTTAGGTTTCCTCTTTTATTTGTTACATATTTTATTTTTTTATAACTTGAGGGACTAACGTTTGCTTTGTTTTTTTTATTGTCTTTTGTTTTGTGCATACATGTTGTTTGGACTGTTGCGTTAGTGTTTACTTCGTTATTGTCGATAATGTTTGTTGAAATTCCAGAATCGTGTAGAGTTTTCATTTAGGAACGTCGTCCTAAAAATAAAATGAACAAAAATCATGATAACGCCAAGAATAGAAAAAAAGAAAGAGGCGTTGTGAATAAATGTCATGTCTATATATAAAGAAAAGAAAAGAGTTTTTATATGTAAAAGAAAAAAAATTGTATGGAAAGATTGTGTGTGTGTGTAAATAATGCGTGAAAAGAAATTCTTGTGTGTGAGCAACGAGTGTATATAAATAAATTTTTGTATAAACCACGAGTGTATGTTGAAAAAATGAAAACGAAGTCTTTGAACAGGAATAGAGTTGTTATATAGACCGTGTTGATATAAAGAGAAAGAGTTTTTGATACGCCTGTATACAGGGAAAGTTTGTCGTGTATAGGAATGTAGGTGTACAAAGAAAAGCTTTTCTCATAGATGGCGATGGATGTATAGTTTTTGCAAACATAAAAAAATGAAACAAAAAAGAAAAGAAAGAAAGACCTCGAAGGTCGGCATGTTATTGTCATAGGAAGCATAAATCATTCGTAGAGAGCAAACATATCTTTTGGAAACAAGAGATTGACGCTAAGAGTTTATTTTCCAGAATAACCGAGATGAGAATGGATGGATTCATTGAACCGATGAAAGAACATAATTTGGAAATATTGGATCTACTTGTGTAAATCCCAAGCCTTAGTATCACAATGCCATAAACTGGATGCATGAGTACCCACCTAGCTGTAGCCATGACTAATTTTGCACGTTGTTCCCAAATCATCATTGTTACTCATACCTCGTGGAAATAATATGGAAATTTAACCCGAGATCGACACCTTGACACACAAATTTGTTTTGCCCCAGATATCAAAATCGGGCTCGCACGATAAAGAGACCATGTTGAGACACAACCTTAAGCTACTTTGAACCTTGGCCCATGAAAAGAATCCTTATCCTTTCCCCCGGAGAAATGGATGGCATAATCTCCTCAAGGGAGAGCGAATAACGAATACTAAAAACCTGAATTCCCAATCAAAGATCGGAAAGGAAGAAATGAAAAGAAAGAAAATAAAAGGAAAAGAAGGATTCCCGATCGAAGATCAGAAGAAAGTAAAAAGAAAAAGATCGAAGGAAAAACAGAATAATTCCCGATCAATACAGGAAACCAGGAAAGAAAACAGAAGATTTTCTGACTAGATAAATTTTTGACAGGGTAAATGACTGCCGGCAAAGGAAAATCCATTTTTAAAGTAGTTCTTCCTTTGGGATTGCCATTCATAGTCACTCTCGATTGGCGATATCCCGCCCCACATAAGCAAAGAGGAAAAAGACCGACACACCCAGCTTCCTCTCCAAAAACACTAACCTCGAGAAAATGCTATTGATTCATGATCGTGTGTGTGATCTTTCGGTTCGATAGGAAATCATGTGCAAAATGAAGTCATGGTGCAGCTATGGTTTGGGATTAGGGTAAAACACTTGCCTGTGTGAGTTTTTATACACTATGAGTGATTTTATTCCCAGTTTCAGTTTGACCTGACGTTTCCCCTGAATGTTCATTTAAAAGCTAAATGTTGACATCCTGCCCTTCATTTTCGGTTATAAGGAAAATTACTTTTGGCATGGGTATATTGTTTCTATAAGATATGGTGCTCTCGCGAATGATTTATTTTTCTTTGCTAAAGCATGTTCGCCTTTTTGGTGAAAAAAAAAACTGGTGGACCATTTGGTCCTACCCTCAAATCTTATCCGGAGCCCCATGAATTGATTGTCATTCATGCATCCTCCACCATCGAGTCTGGAGCCCCACGAATTGATTGCCTAGCATTGTTCGTCTATCCTCCACCCTCAAATCTTATCCGGAGCCCCATGAATTGATTGTCATTCATGCATCCTCCACCATCGAGTCTGGAGCCCCACCAAAAAAGAAAAGGGGTGTAGTTAGTAAAAAAAGGGGGTGCAAATAGCAACCAGGCCCACTTGGGCCTTCCAGGATGTTCCTCCAGAAGGCGGTTGCTTTTGGAGGAAGCAACCTGGCTTGCCTGGGCGAGTTGGGTGGCAAGCTCCTCCCCTATTTTCCTATAAATAGAGGGAGGAGTGAAGGAGAAAGGGGTTCAGCCCTTCTGGTACTTCGTAATCACTTAAAATTTGTGAGAAAAATTGTTTCTGTGAAGAAAATCGAAGCTGAGGCGTTTCCGTAACGTTTCCGTGGGTGATTTCGCGAAGATTTTCAACCGTTCTTTGTTGTTCGTCGTTCATTCTTCGGTCTTCAACCGGTAAGTTCCCGAAATCGAACTTTTCAATTCATTCTATGTATCCTTGGTGGTCCCCATTTGTTTCGTGTACTTTTATTCTCGTTTCATTTACTTTCCGTACACCCTTTTGACGTGCTTTAGTCATTTACTTAAGTCATTTTCTCGCCTAATCAAAAAATAAGATAAATTTCCACCGATCATTTGATTTGTAATATCCGTTAATTTCTATTAAAATGAAATCCGACCGTTCGGTCATGCCGTAACCACGTTGGAAACCAAAAAGAGGTAAAATAATAATATAATAATCAAAAAAATATCTTTTAGTAAAATAAACCAAAAAAATTAATCGGACGTTTTTCTTTGGGATTTCTCTTTCTTAATTGAATTGACTAATAACTAAAGTGAAACTAAGGATTTTAAGGTTCGATACCTCAGTTTTTCTCACCAAGTAAATATGGGTCATTTTAAGGTCCAACGCCTTAAAAGGACTACCTTCCAAGTAAAAAGAATCGCTTGATTCTCCCTTTAGAAAGAACTACGTAAATCTGATTTCCTCTTCGATGGAGGGTACATAGGAGCACGAGCCCCGCTTTTTTCGACCTCAAAAATAAAAAAGAAATAAAAGTTTAGATACACAATTTCACACAATTCTAATTTAAGGCTGTTGTCCTTTGGGACAAACGTGAGAGGTGCTAATACCTTCCTCAAACATAAATACAACTCCCGAATCTGGAATATTCTTCATGACCAGTTTCCTTCGGTTTTTCCGACGTTTTCCACAAATAAACGTTGGTGGCGACTCCGCGCATTTTCCTCCTTTGGAAGACGCACTTGTGAGCCTCGCCTCGTTCGCCCGAAAAGGGTAGGTTTCCTCCTTTGTTTGGAAGACACACCCGTGAGCCTCGCCTCGCTCGCCGCGCATTTTCATATCCGGTAGAAGCTTCTCAGATCCGGTCATGGAAAGACTTGGCAACTGCCTTCATTAGGCAGTACCAATACAACACAGATATGGCTCCTGATCGGAATCAACTTCAGAGCATCACCAAGCGGGAACATGAGTCCATTATAGAATATGCTCAAAGGTGGAGAGACCTAGCAGCCCAAGTCGTCCCGCCTATGAATGAAAGGGAAATGATTACGATTATGGTAGATACGTTGCCCAAGTTCTACTACGAGAAGCTGATAGGATATATGCTGACTAACTTTGCAGACCTCGTCTTTGCCGGAGAAAGAATCGAGTCCGAACTGAGGAAAGGCAAGTTTGAATATGCCTCCAGCATTGCCCCCAACAACAATAGAAGAGCCCCAGTGGTGGGCACACGAAAAAAGGAAGGAGACACCCACACGGTCACCACCGCCCCAACATGGATGAAAGCGCCTCAAAATGCCCGAAACTCATACCAACACAACCACCCGAACTTTTCGATCCGAGCCGAAAGTTCCCTCCCAACTCAAGTGGAAGGGCCTCCCACAACAGAAAAAACGCCTGCCCAACACACAGCTCCAACCACTCCCCGGCCAACCAATAATACAACTCCTGGCGCGAGCTATAACAATGCACGACGCCCCCCAAAAGACGAGTTCTCTCCTGTTCCCATGGAATATTCCGAGTTGTGGCCCTCATTATTGGAAAATCATTTGGTGGTGTCCATACACGGGAAGGTCTTCCAGCCACCATACCCCAAGTGGTACAACTCGAATGCCACATGCGCATACCATAGTGGAGCCCCCGGACACAACATTGACTTTTGCCTGCCATTCAAGTATAAGGTGCAACACCTAATAAATGCCGGCTGGCTATCATTTCAAAAGGAGGGCCCCAATGTTAAAACCAATCCACTAGCCAGTCATGGAGGGGTTGGCGTAAACGCCATCGAAAAGGATAGGCCGTCAGGGCCAAAAAGATTAGAAGATGTGGTTACGTCTAGACGATTCATCTACCAGGCGCTGCAGGCAGCATGCATGGTCTCTCGTGGCGGAGGCGAAAGTGACGAATGTCTGTTTCATCTCGGGGAATCACACGACATGGAAACCTGCCCCGCAGTGGAAGAGTTACTTTAACGGCTCATGGACTGGGGGTAGCTCGAAGTGCCCGAGGGAGATAGGGAAGAACCACAGATTTGCATGCAATCGGAAGAAAGGAAGGTTCCCCCAACCCCCAGTAATATGTTTCACTAGGAATATGACCGGCTCCAGGTCCAAGTACCCCCCGACAGTGCCCAAGCCAACGCCGTTTTCCTATCAAAGCAATAAGGCCATTCGATGGAAATATACCCCTCTCGCTTTTGGAGAAAGAGCTGCGACCGAGGTTGACTCCTTGTCAGCCAAGGTGACCAACATCACCGGCCTTAGTGGCGTAACCCACAGTGGCCGGGTGTTCGCTCCCCCTCACTCGGCGGAATTTCCCTCCAAGGGGAAAGCACCCATGATCCAAGAGCCCGAAGACACGGCCACCCCCTCAAAAGAAGTGGATCCCCCGGTGGTAAAAGGAGCTGAAAAGAAAGAAGGTCTTCAAGGAAAGACGGTGACCTTGGAAGAGGCTCATGAGTTCCTTCGTCTCATCCAACAAAGTGAGTTTAAAGTAGTTGAGCAACTGAATAAAACTCTGGCAAGGATCTCTTTGCTCGAACTACTCATAAACTCCGAGCCTCATCGTGCACTATTGGTAAAGGTCCTTAACGAAGCCCACGTAGCACACGAAATATCAGTCGAGGGTTTTGAAGGCATTATTAATCATATAACTACCAATAACTATATCACGTTCGCGGAAGAAGAGATTCCCGTTGAAGGGAGAGGGCACAACAAAGCTCTACATGTGTTTGTCAGATGCATGGACCATGTCGTCGCTAAGGTACTCATCGACAATGGTTCAAGTTTAAATGTGATGCCAAAGACCACCTTGGAGAAACTTCCTTTTAATGCGTCAAGTCTAAAACCAAGTTCGATGGTAGTACGAGCCTTTGACGATAGTCGGCGGGAGGTGATGGGGGAAATCGACATCCCCATTCAGATAGGCCCTCACACTTGCAATGTGGTTTTTCAAGTGATGGACATAAATCCTGCCTATAGCTGCCTTTTGGGGAAACCCTGGATTCACGCGCTAGGAGTGGTCCCTTCGACGCTTCACCAGAAATTGAAATTCGTGATTGGTGGACTCTTGGTGATAGTGTTAGGCGAAGAAGATATGTTGGTAAACTGCCCCTTCTCCGCGCCATATATGGAAGCAGCGGAGGAATCATTGGAAACAACTTTCCAATCCTTCGAGGTGGTGAGTTGTGCCTCTGTGGAAACGAGTCCGTTGCTGCCTTGTCTCTCTAATGCGGCCCTAATGGTGGCATGGGTGATGCTCAGGCACGGTTATGAGCCCGGAATGGGTATGGGCAAGGACAACCACAGGAATGCCGATGTGGTCGACATTAGGGGGAACCCGTACAAATATGGGTTGGGGTATGAACCCGGGAAACCGGGAAGAAGGAATGCGCCGTCAAGACTCCGGGCAGATAGGGCATGGCCCGACCATGTTAGCCAATGTTTCACAAGTGCCGGGATAATGTTTGAGGAAGAGGTGGCGGCAATAGGAGAGGAGTCTCCACAAAATCTGCCGAGTTTCGTACGACCGTGCCATCCCAATTCCGAAGTGGGGAACTGGCGTGTGATGGGCCAGTCGGAAGTCTATACCGCTGACTCAATGTAATTAGAGGCTATAGATTCCTTTCTCTTTTGTTTTGTGAAATCTACCTTATTAAATAACAAAGAGATCTTGTTTCATCTGTTCTTGTGATCCCACCTTTTCTCATATCATTTTGCATGTTTTTGTTTTTTGTCTTGAATGGTATAGACATGAGGGTCAATCCTTTGAGGATCCTAACAACGAGGGTTTGATAATCGATTTCGACTGAGAAGTAAGTCAAACAATAAACGAAGAAGAGGAAGATGACGTCCTTTCACCAGAGTTGGAGAGGTTGATCGCTCAGGAAGAACGCGAAATGAAGCCTCACCAAGAGGAAATCGAACTGATAAACTTAGAGACCGGGTAGGGAAAGAAAGAAGTGAAAGTAGGAACCAGTATGACCGCACCTATCCGCCAAGGTTTGATAACCCTTCTTGAAAAATATCAAGACATCATTGCATGGTCGTACCAAGACATGCTAGGTCTGGACCTCGACATTGTGCGGCATAAATTGCCATTGAATCCTGGGTCTTCCCCGGTTAAGCAAAAACTATGAAGGATGAGACCCGAAATGTCTTTGAAAATTAAAGAAGAAGTGAGAAAGCAGTTCGATGCGGGTTTCTTGGCTGTAGCTCGATACCCGGAGTGGGTAGCCAACATTGTCCTGGTCCCCAAAAAGGACAGCAAAGTACGAATATGCATAGATTACCGGGACTTAAACCGAGCCAGTCCTAAATACAATTTTCCCTTGCCACACATTGATATACTGGTAGATAATACAGCCAAGTTCGCCCTTTTCTCCTTTATGGATGGTTTCTCAGGGTATAATCAGATAAAGATGGCACCCGAAGATGTGGATAAGACTTCTTTCGTCACCCTGTGGGGAACATTCTGCTACAAAGTGATGGCCTTCGGGCTGAAAAATGCTAGGGCAACCTACTAACGTGCCATGGTAGCTTTATTCCATGACATGATGCATAAAGAGATAGAAGTCTACGTAGATGACATGATCGCCAAATCTCGGACCAAGGACGAACACCTCGTCAATCTACATAAGCTGTTTGGAAGGCTGCGGAAATACCAACTGAAACTAAACCCTGCCAAGTGCACCTTCGGGGTAAAATAGGGGAAGTTATTGGGATTCATTGTGAGCCAGAAAGGGATAGAGATAGATCCCGAGAAAGTGAAGGCGATTCTTGAAATGCCAGAGCCATGCACGGAGAAGCAGGTTTGAGGTTTCCTGGGCAGGTTGAATTACATCGCGAGATTTATCTCGCAACTCACCCTTACCTACGAGCCCATCTTTAAACTATTGCGTAAGAACCAGGCGGTCCTGTGAAACAGCGACTGCCAAGAGGTCTTCGAAAAAATCAAACAGAGCCTCGCGAATCCCCCGGTGCTCATGCCACCTATAACAGGAAGACCTCTTTTCCTGTACATGACTGTGTTAGACGAGTCTATGGGGTGCGTGTTGGGTCAGCACGATGACTCTGGGAAAAGGGAACAAGCCATTTACTATTTAAGCAAGAAGTTTACCGCCTGTGAGATGAATTACTCAATGTTGGAAAGGACATGTTGTGCCTTGGTATGGGCGTCACATCGTCTTAGGCAGTACATGCTCAGTCATACCACGCGGCTTATTTCTAAAATGGATCCCGTGAAATACATCTTTGAGAAGCCAAACCTCACGGGATGAATCGCTAGGTGGCAGGTACTACTATCTGAATTCGATATTGTGTACGTCACCCAAAAGGCGGTAAAGGGGAGCACCTTGGTAGATTATTTGGCCCAACAACCCCTCCAAGATTATCGGCCGATGCACCCCGAGTTCCCGGATGAAGACATCATGGCCCTATTCGAGGAGAAGCGGACGCACGACGATATAGACAAATGGATTGTTTGTTTCAATGGGGCATCTAATGCTTTGGGCCATGGAGTAGGGGCAGTCCTTGTATCCCCAGATGATCAATGTATTCCTTTCACGGCCAGGCTAGGTTTCGATTGTACCAATAATATAGCCGAATATGAAGCGTGCGCCCTTGGGATTCAAGCGGCCATTGATTTTGACATAAAGCTACACGAAGTGTATGGAGACTCGGCTTTGGTAATACGCCGGTTGAGAGGAGAATGGGAAACTAGGGATCAAAAGTTGATACTCTATCAAACTCATATCTTGAAGTTAGCCGAATTCTTTGATGACATTTCTTTCCACCACATACCTCGGGAAGAGAACCAAATGGCCGATGCATTGGCCACCTTGGCATCCATGTTTCAACTTGCCCCACACGGGGATCTACTGTACATTGAATTCAGATCTCGGGGTAAGCCGACACATTGTTGTGCGATAGAGGAAGAGCGAGATGAGAAACCGTGGTATTTCGACATCAAACAGTATGTCGAGAACAAAGAATATCCACCAGGGATTTCCGACAATGACAAAAGAATGTTAAGGAGATTGGCTACTGGTTTCTTTGTGAGTGGTACCATCCTGTACAAACGAAACCATGACATGACCCTCTTGCGATGCGTAGATGCCAAAGAGGCGAACTACATGATTGAGGAAACCCACGGGGGTTCATTTGGGACACATGCCAATGGGCATGCTATGACCAGGAAGATCCTTATAGCAAGTTATTACTGGCTCACTATGGAAAGTGATTGTTGCGCCCATGTAAGGAAATTCCATAAATGTCAAGCGTACGCGGACAATGTCAATGTTCCGCCACATCCTCTGAATGTCATGTCCGCCCCTTGGCCTTTTTCCATGTGGGGGATAGATGTCATTGGGGCCATCGAACCCAAAGCTTCGAACGGTCATCGCTTCATTCTCGTGGCGATAGATTATTTCACCAAATGGGTCGAAGTGGCTTCTTATACCAATGTCACGAGGAGTGTGGTGGTCAGATTCATAAAGAAGGAACTGATTTGTCGATACGAACTCACCAGGAAGATCATTACTGACAATGGCACCAATCTGAACAACAAAATGATGCAGGAAATGTGCGGGGATTTCAAGATCTAGCATCATAACTCCACCCCCTATCGACCAAAGATGAATGGGGCTGTAGAGGCTGCAAATAAAAATATTAAGAAGATGACGGTGTCATACAAAGATTGGCATGAGATGTTGCCTTTTTGCCCTACATGGATATTGCACCTCGGTACGAACTTCTACTGGGGCAACGTCGTATTCCTTGGTTTACGGGATGGAAGCGGTACTCTCATTTGAGGTAGAGGTTCCTTCCCAGAAGATATTAGTGGAATCAGGCCTAGAAGAATCAGAGTGGGCTCAAACACGCTACGACCAACTCAACCTTATTGAAGGTAAGCGTTTGACGGCCATGAGCCATGGGCGCCTGTATCAACAAAGGATAAAGAACGCGTTCGACAAGAAGGTACGCCCGCGCAAGTTCAATCAGGGGGACCTTGTCCTGAAAAAGATATCCCACGCTGTTAAAGATAATTGAGGGAAGTGGGCCTCGAATTACGAAGGACCTTTCGTTGTGAAAAGGGCTTTTTCTGGGAGGGCTCTGGTGCTCACCAACATGGATGGCGAGAAGCTACCCTCGCCCGTGAACTCCGATGTCGTTAAGCGATATTACGCTTGAAATCTGGGGCAATGGAGGAAACCGCTACATATTCTTTTTATTTTTGTGTTTGTGTCTTTTTGGTTTCCTCCAGGGATTCCTGTCCGCTGTAATTGTCTCGTCACAGTTCTTTAAAAGAAGAGAACACAGGTTTGAAGCTTCAGTCCTCACTTTGGTTTTAAACCATGTGCAGTTTGTGATAACCTGAGCCCTTTCACTCAGTTCATGGGGTGCCCCATGCGCTTAATTAAAACTGAACCCAACCAGCTTTCACTAAGAAGATTATTGCATTTGAAAACATTCATGCATACGTATACACATGCATAATTTGTGATAAATAGGGGCAGAATCGTCTTAGGCAACGGTCAGAGGTCGAGACAAGGTCAAAGGTAGAAACCAATCAAGGTAAGACGACAACACGGTCACGATTTGCCGCGCATTGTTGTTTCCTACTTTTAGGTACTTAGGGACGAACACAAGTAGAGGCTAGGGTCATGACCGATGGGTCGTCGTCCCTTGCCTAGCTCTAAACAAATGGAAAGCGTCACTACAAGGCAGCCTAGTATCCTTTAAATTTACAGTAATTACTGTTGTGTCTTTAAAGTAAATATTGGATATCTGCCCTGAGTGGGTTCGAGTAAGCGAACGCTGACCCTTAGGAGTCTTACTTATTTCCCCAAAAAAAAAAAAAAAAAATTTGCAGGTTAGCTTGCCTGGGCGAGCAACCCCTGCACGAAATAAGTTAAAAAGGGGGAAGGGGGAAGGTTTCTGCACCAAAAACTCTTCCCCCCCCCCATTCAATAAAGAAGCTACGGGAATCACCAATTTTGCAGCCCCTAGGTCACCATTTTTCGCGTTTTGATTCCATTTTGCTTTATTATTCATCTCCAACAAGAAATGTCTCCGAGAAAGCTTTCCACAAAGAGATCTAGGAGGGACGTCGCGGCTGAGGGGACCAGTGTCGCTCCCAAGTTTGACAGCCATCGGTTCAGGAGCGCTGAGCACCAACAGCATTTCGAGGCAATCAAAGGATGGTCGTTCCACCGAGAGAGACGCGTCCAGCTCAAGGACGATGAGTACGCAGATTTTCAGGAAGAGATAGCTCGCCGACGTTGGACGTCGCTGGTCACTCCCATGGCTAATGCTTGACCCAGATATAGTCCTAGAATTTTATGCTAATGCTTGGCCCACAGAAGAGGGAGTGCGGGACATGCGATCATGGGTGAGGGGTCAGTGGATTCCCTTCGATGCAGACGCCCTCAGCCAGTTCCTGGGTGACCCGCTAGTGTTAGAGGAGGGCCAGGAGTGCGAGTTTAGTCAGAGAAGGAACCGGGCCGATGGATTTGACGAGGAGGCCATTGCCCAGCTGTTATGCATACCGGGTCAGGATTTTGCCTGAACCGCTGCCGGGAGGCGGGTGCGGATCATGCACACCAACATGACCACCTTGACTCAGATGTGGATGACGTTGCTGCTCAGCAACGTCCTGCCCAACGATCATAACTCCGACCTCCCTTTGCCGAAGTGTCAGCTGGTGTATGCCATCCTGACACGGATGAGCGTCCATGTGGCTCAGTTGATCGCTGACGTCATTTATTTATTTGCAGGTATGCCACCTACCAGGCACCCGCTAGACCCGGATAAGTCTAACAGGGCCTTGGGGTTTCCGACATTGATCACGAGTTTCTGCCAGTCATTCGGGGTTCCCGTCACACCTAGTAAGGTGATTCGACCGCCGATCACCCGGGCCTTCATTGAGAAGTATTGCACGCCTAGATAGGCGCAGGGTGATGCACCGCAGGCCGCAGATGCACCGCCACTACCTCATCAGGCTGATCCAGCTGAGTCATTTGGCATGGAGCGGTATTTACAACACTTGGTTCGCCAACAGGCGGCCAACCACAGGGGGCAGGTGCAGATCCGTGAGTGTCTCTACCAGCTCAGCCTCAGTCAGCAGAGCCAGGGTTTCGCTCCTTTTGCGTGCCCTACTCCAGATCAGTTCAGGGCAGAGGTCGCATGGCCCAGAGATTGGCCTGAGGCCCAGGCAGGGGAGGCGCTTGCAGAGGCTCCCGGTGATGCAGAGGAGGCCCGCATGGATGAGGAGATGACATATTTACATGGTTTCTTAGGAGGGAGTGGAGCCACATGACCGGGGGATCCCCAGATTCATATTCTCTTTTAGGTTTCCTCTTTTATCTGTTACATATTTTATTTTTTTATAACTTGAGGGACTAACGTTTGTTTTTTTTTTTCGATTGTCTTTTGTTTTGTCTATACATGTTGTTTGGACTATTGCGTTAGTGTTTACTTCGTTATTATCGATAATGTTTGTTGAAATTCCGGAACCGTGTAGAGTTTTCATTTAGGAACGTCGTCCTAAAAATAAAATGAACAAAAATCATGATGACACCAAGAATAGAAAAAAAGAAAGAGGCGTTGTGAACAAATGTCATGTCTATATATAAAGAAAAGAAAAGAGTTTTTATATGTATAAGAAAAAAAAATATATGGAAAGATTTTGTGTGTGTGTAAATAATGCGTGAAAAGAAATTCTTGTGTGTGAGCAACGAGTGTATATAAAGAAATTTTTGTATAAACCACGAGTGTATGTTGAAAAAACGAAAAAGAAGTCTTTGAATAGGAATAGAGTTGTTATATAAACCGTGTTGATATAAAGACAAAGAGTTCTTGATACGTGTGTATACAGAGAAAGTTTGTCATGTATAGGAATGTAGGTGTACAAAGAAAAGCTTTTCTCATAGATGGCGATGGATGTATAGTTTTTGCAAACATAAAAAAATGAAACAAAAAAGAAAAAGAAAGAAAGACCTCGAAGGTCGGCATGTTATGGTCATAGGAAGCATAAATCATTCGTAGAGAGCAAACATATCTTTTGGAAACAAGAGACTAATGCTAAGAGTTTATTTTTCAGAATAACCGAGATGAGAATGGATGGATTCATTGAACAAATGAAAGAACATAATTTGGAAATATTGGGTCTACTTGTGTAAATCCCAAGCCTTAGTATCACCATGCCATAAACTGGATGCTTGAGTACCCACCTAGCTGTAGCCATGACTAATTTTGCACGTTCCCAAATCATCATTGTTATGCGTACCTCGTCGAAATAATACGGAAATTCAACCCGAGATCGACACCTTGACACACAAATTTGTTTTGCCCCAGATATCAAAATCGGGCTCGCACGATAAAAAGACCATGTTGAGACACAACCTTAAGATATTTGAACCTTGGCCCATGAAAAGAATCCTCATCCTTTTCCCCGGAGAAAAAGGACGGCAGAATCTCCTCAAGGGAGAGCGAATAACAAAACTAAAAACCCGAATTCCCAATCAAAGATCAGAAAGGAAGAAATGAAAAGAAAGAAAAGAAAAGGAAAAGAAGGATTCCCGATCGAAGATCGAAAGAAAGTAAAAAGAAAGAGATCAAAGGAAAAACGGAATAATTCCCGATCAATACAGGAAACCAGGAAAGAGAACAGAAGATTTCCTGACTAGATAAATTTTCGACAGGGTAAATGACTGCCGGCAAAGGAAAACCCATTTTTAAAGTAGTTCTTCCTTTGGGATTGCCATTCAAAGTCGCTCTCGATTGGTGATATCCCGCCCCGCATAAGCAAAGAGGAAAAGACCGACACACACAGCTTCCTCTCCAAAAACACTACCCTCGTGAAAATCCTATTGATTCGTGATCGTGCGTGTGATTTTTTGGTTCGATAGGAAGTCATGTGCAAAATAATGTCATGGTGCAGTTATGGTTTGGGATTAGGGTAAAACACTTGCCTGTGTGAGTTTTTATACACTATGAGTGATTTTATTCCCAGTTTCAGTTTGACCCGACGTTTCCCCTGAATGTTCATTTAAAAGCTAAATGTTGACATCCTGCCCTTCATTTTCGGTTACAAGGAAAATTACTTTTGGAATAGGTATATTGTTTCTCTAAGATATGGTGCTCTTGCAAATGATTTATTTTTCCTTGCTAAAGCATGTTTGCCATTTTAGGTGGAAAAAAATCCCGGTGGACCATTCGGTCCACCCTCAAATCTTATCCAGAGCCCCATGAATTGATTGTCATTCATGCATCCTCCTCCATCGAGTCTGGAGCCCCACAAATTGATTGCCTAGTGTTGTTCGTCTATCCTCCACCCTCAAATCTTATCCGGAGCCCCATGAATTGATTGTCATTCATGCATCCTCCACCATCGAGTCTGGAGCCCCACGAATTGATTGCCTAGCGCTATTCGTCTATCCTCCACCCTCAAATCTTATCCGGAGCCCCACGAATTGGTTGTCATTTATGCATCCTCCACCATCGTGTCTGGAGCCCCACGAATTGATTGCCTAGTGCTGTTCGTCTATCCTCCACCCTCAAATCTTATCCGGAGCTCCATGAATTGATTGTCATTCATGCATCCTCCACCATCGAGTCTGGAGCCCCACGAATTGATTGCCTAGCGTTGTTCGTCTATCCTCCACCCTCAAATCTTATCTGGAGCCCCATGAATTGATTGTCATTCATGCATCCTCCACCATCAAGTTCGGAGCCCCACGAATTGATTGTCTGGCACTGTTCGTGTATCCTCCACCATCTTATTCGGAGCCCCATGAATTGATTGCCTAGCGCCGTTCTTCGCAAAATTACCCACGGAAACGTTACGGAAGCGCCTTGGCTTGGATTTTCTTCACGTAAACAATTTTCCTCATTAATTTTAAGTGATTACAAAGTACCAGAAGGGTTGAATGCCTTTCACCTTGACTCCTCCCTCTATTTATAGGAAAATAGGGGAGGAGCTTGCAACCCAGCTCGCCCAGGCGAGCCAGGTTGCTTCCTCCAGAAGCAACCGCCTTCTGGAGGAACATCCTGGAAGGCCCAAGTGGGCCTGGTTTCTATTTGCACCCCCTTTTTTACTAACTACACCCCCTTTGCTTTTTTGGTGATTCTTTTTCCGTAACGTTACGAAACTTTACGAATTTCGTAACGATACTTGTTTTCTTTCCGTAAGGTTACGGGACCTTACGGGTCACATAATTACTCCTTTTTTTGGCTTTCGGGATGTTTCAGAACCTCACGGATTGCGTAACAATGCTTCCTTTTGATTTCCGGCATGTTACGGAAACTCACGGATTGTGTAACAATGCTTCCTTTTGATCTCCGGCATGTCACGAAACTTCACGTATTGTGCAACAAAGGGTGCCAAGCACCTCGAAGCGGTCAAACAAAGGTTACATGCCATGAAACAATGGTCCCCGGACGAAATTAGGGTATGACAGTTGCCTCTCTTCACTTACCTTTTATCGGAGATAAGAGGAAAGCAAAGATAAAACACTGATTTCATCCGTCTTTGCCCTTTCCGTGATTAGTCTATGACGACTCTCCTCTCTCTTTCTTCTTTCTCTGCACAACACAAAACAAACACAAACAAAAGACACCAATAACATAATATATACATATACACATGTTTGGCGAAGGAATCGATCGGGAAAATAACAAAAAAACATTTCCCGGTCACCAGAGGCTCCGCGCTTGGTAACGGAGGATGCATGAACAGCGCTAGGCAATCAATTCATGGGGCTCCAAATAGGACGGTGGAGGATACACGAACAGCGCTAGGCAATCAATTCATGGGGCTCTGGATTTGATGGTGGAGGACGCATGAACAGCGCTAGGCAATCAATTCATGGGGCTCCGAATAAGATTTGAGGGTGGAGGATAGACGAACAACACTGGGCAATCAATTCGTGGGGCTCTAGACTCGATGGTGGAGGATGCATGAATGACAATCAATTCATGGGGCTCCGGATAAGATTTGAGGGTGGAGGATAGACGAACAACGCTAGGCAATCAATTCGTGGGGCTCCAGACTCGATGGTGGAGGATGCATAAATGACAATCAATTCATGGGGCTCCGGATAAGATTTGAGGGTGGAGGATAGACGAACAGCGCTAGGCAATCAATTCGTGGGGCTCCAGACTCGATGGGTGAGGATGCATGAACGACAATCAATTCGAGGGACTCCGGATAAGATTTGAGGGTGGACCGAATGGTCCACCGGTTTTTTTTTTCACCAAAAAGGTGAACATGCTTTAGCAAAGAAAAATAAATCATTCGTGAGAGCACCATATCTTAGAGAAACAATATACCTGTCGCAACGTGCCCTTCGCGGGCGAGCGAGGGCGAGGCTCACGGGTGCGCTTTCCAAAGGAGGAAAGATGCGCGGAGTTGCCACCAACGTTTATTTGTGGAAAACGTCGGGAAAACCGAAGGAAACCGGTCAAAATGAAAATTCTAAGTTTGGGAGTTGTATTTACGCTTGAGGAAGGTATTAACACCTCTCACGTTTGTCTCAAAGGACAACAGCCTATTTTTTAGAATTGTGGAAACTGTGTTACCTTAACTTTTATTTCTTTTTATTTTTTGAGGTCGACAAAAGCGGGGCTCTTGCTCCTACGTACCCTCTATCAAAGAGGAAATCAGACCTACGTTGTTCTTTCTTATGCGTGAATCAAGCGATTCTTTTTACTTGAAGGGTGATCATTTTAAGGCGTTGGACCTTAAAAATGATCCATTTTACTTAGTAAGAAACTGAAATGATAAACTTAAAAAAAAACCTATTTTTGTGGACGAGCTTGACTAGGCGAGTTTGATTTTAGCCTTAGTTTCACTTTAGTTATTAGTCAATTCAATTAAGAATGAGAAATCCCAAAGAGAAAACGTCCGATTGATCTTTCGCTTTATTTTACTAAAAGGGTATTTTTTGATTATTATATTATTATTTTACCTCTTTTTTGATTTCCAACGTGGTTACGGCACGAGCGAACGGTCGGAATTCATTTTAACCGAAATTAACGGATGATGCAATTCAAACGATCGGTGGAAATTTATTTTATTTTTAGATTAGGCGAGAAATGACTTAAATAAATGGCTTAAGCACGTCAAAAGGGGGTATAAAAAGTAAATGAAAACGAGAATAAAAATACATGAAACAAAATGTGGACCACCACGGGTACATAGAATGAATTGAAAAGCTCGGTTTGAGGTACTTACCCGTTGAAGACTGAAGAAAACGAAGAACGAACGATGAATGTTGAAGAACGGTCGAGAATCTTCACGTAATTAGTCATGGAAACGTTACGGAAACGTTATGGAAGCGCCTCGGCTTGGATTTTCTTCACGAAAATAATTTTCCTCAGCAATTTCGAGAGAGAGAGAAGTGCCTAAGTAGCTGAACCCTTTTCTTCTTCACTCCTCCCCCTATTTATAGCAAAATAGGGGAGGAGCTTGCCACCCAGCTCGGCCAGGCGAGCAAGGTTGCTTCCTCCAGAAGCAACAACCTTCTGGAGGAAGGATCTGGAAGGCCCAAGTGGGCCAGATTGCTATTTGTACCTTTTTTTTTACTAAATGCACCCCCTTCTATTTTTTTTGGTAATTCTTTTTTCGTAACGTTACGAAACTTCACGAATTTCGTAACGATACTTATTTTTCTTCCGCAATGTTACGAATCCTTACGGATTCTGTATGTACTCTTTTTAGCTTTCGAAGAAGTTACGGAAACTTACGGATTGCGCAAAAACACCTCTTTTCGATTTCCGCCACATTACGGAATTTCACGGATTGCGCAAGCCTGCTTCCTTTTGATTTTTGACACGTCTCAGGACTTCATTCATTGTGCAACCAAGAACGCCAAGTGTCTCGAAGAGGCCAATCAAAGGTTGTATATCATCAAATAATAATCCCCGGACGAAATTAGGGTATGACAGTTGCCCCTCTTTACTTACCTCTCATCGGAGATAAGTGGAAAGCAAAGATAGGACACTGATTTCGTCTGTCCTGCCCTTTCCGTGATGACGACTCTCGCCTCTACTCTTTCTTTTTTCTTCTGCACAAAACAAAATACAAACAACAACCAGAACAACGAATATAATATACGTATACATATATACACATATTTGGCGAAGGAACCGATCCGGAAAACAACAGAAGAACGTGTTTCCCAGTCACCAGAGGCTTCGCGCTTGATAATGGAGGACACATGAACAGCGTTAGGCAATGACATTCATGGGGCTCCGAAAAAGGGTGAGAATGGAGGATTGCCTTGAGGGTCCTCACTTAGGAAATCATGAAACACAGCTCCAAACTCAAAAGTGGAGGACACATGAACAGTGCTAGGCAATAACATTCATGGGGCTCCGAAAAAGGGTGAGAATGGAGGATTGCCTTGAGGGTCCTCACTTAGGCAATCATGAAACACAACTCCAAACTCGAAAGTGGAGGACACATGAACAGCCCTAGGCAATAACATTCATAGGGCTCCGAAAAAGGTGAGAATGGAGGATTGCCTTGAGGGTCCTCACTTAGGCAATCATGAAACACATCTCCAAACTCGAAAGTGGAGGACACATGAATAGCCCTAGGCAATAACATTCATGGGGCTCCGAAAAAGGGTGAGAATGGAGGATTGCCTTGAGGGTCCTCACTTAGGCAATCATGAAACACAGCTCTAAACTCGAAAGTGGAGGACACATGAATAGCCCTAGGCAATAACATTCATGGGGCTCCGAAAAAGGTGAGAATGGAGGATTGCCTTGAGGGTCCTCACTTAGGCAATCATGAAACACAACTTCAAACTCGAAAGTGGAGGACACATGAACAGCCCTAGGCAATAACATTCATGGGGCTCCGAAAAAGGTGAGAATGGAGGATTGCCTTGAGGGTCCTCACTTAGGCAATCATGAAACACAGCTCCAAACTCGAAAGTGGAGGACACATGAACAGCCCTAGGCAATAACATTCATGGGGCTCCGAAAAAGGTGAGAATGGAGGATTGCCTTGAGGGTCCTCACTTAGGCAATCATGAAACATAACTCCAAACTCGAAAGTGGAGGACACATGAACGAAAACGCAATTCATGGAGCTCCGGAAAAGGGTGAGAATGGAGGATTGCCTTGAGGGTCATCACTTAGGCAATCATGAAACACAGCTCCAAACTCGAAAGTGGAGGACGCATGAACGAAAACGCAATTCATGGAGCTCCGAAAAAGGGGGTTGGCGGGACCGAACGGTCCACCGGGTTTTTCCACCTGAAAGGCAAACATGCTTTTTGCAAAGAAAAATAAATCATTCGCGAGAGCACCATATCTTAGAGAAACAATATACTTTTGCTAAGGGTAATCTTCCTTGTAATCGAGAATGAAGGGTAGGATGTCAACTTTTAGCTTTTAAATGAACATGCACGGGAAACATCGGGCTAAGCTGAAAATAAATCACTCATAGTGTATAAAACTCCCAAGGCAAGTGTTTTATCCTATTCCCAAACCATAACTGCACCATGACTCTATTTTGCACACGATTTCCTATCGAATCAAAGATCAAACGTACGATCACGGACCAATAGGATTTTCTTGAGGTTGGTGTTTTTGGAGAGGAAGCTGGGTGTTTCGGTCTTTTCCTCTTTGTTCACGTGGGGTGGGATATTGCCAGTCAAAAAATGATTTCGAGTGGCAATCTGGCTTGAAGAATTTTTGCCCTCTTTCCTTCATTGATCGAGAATTGCTTCTTTTCCCTTTTCACTTCCTTTCGATCTTTGATCGGGAATCCTTCCTTCCTTTCTTCTGTTCTTTTCTTTATTTCCATTTTTCTTTTTTCTTTCTTTCCATTTCTTCCTTCCCCATCCCTTTCTTTGGGAAATCGGGTTTTAGCATTCTATTTGCTCTACCTTGAGGAGATTCCGCTGTCCTTTGCTTCGGGGGAAAGAATGAGGATTCCTTTTTTACTGGCCAAGGTTCAAAAAGGTCTAAGGTTGTGTTTCAATGGGGTCTTTTATTGTGGGAACCCAATCTTGATATCTGGGGCGAAACAAATTTGGGTGTCAAGGTGTCGGTCTCGGGCCGAACTCCCCTATCACTCCGTAAGGCACGCGTGACAATGATGATTTGAAAACAACGTGCAAAATTAGTCATGGCTACAGCCAGGTGGGCACTCAAGCATCCTGTTTATGGCATTGTGATACTACGGTTGGGAATTTACACAAACAGACCCAACGTTTCCCAATTATGTTCTTTTATCAGTTCAATGAATTCATCCATTCTTATCTCGGTTTATTCCGGAAAATAAACTCTTAGCATCAGTCCCTTGTTTCCAGAAGATACGTTTGCTCTTTACGAATGATTTATACTTCTTAACTATAACATGTTGACCTTCACGGTCTTTCTTTCTCTTTACTTTTTGTTTTATTTTTATATATGTTCACTAAAACTATACACCTGTGGTCCTTTATGAGGAAAACCTTTCTTTGTACATCTATATTTTTATACATGACAAACTTTTTCTGTACACGCATTAGAACTCTTCTCTTTACGTCACACGGTCTATATACAAACCTTATTCACATTCAAAGATTTTTCATTTTTCCCAACACACACTTATGGTTCACACAAAAGTTTCTTCATATACACTCGTTGCTCATACACACAAGAATTCCTTTCCACGCATCATTTACACACAAAAACCTTCTATACACATTTTCCTTTTACATACATGTATAGATAAAAACCTTTTTCTTTTCTTTATGAACATGACTTTTATTCACAACGCTTCTTTCTCTTTATTAGGATTTTTGGTTCATTTTATTTTTAGGACGACGTTCCTAAATGAAAAACTCTACACGGTTCCGAAATTTCAACAAACACTATTGACAACAATGAAACAAGTACCGACGTAACAACTCAAACGATATGTATGTACAAAACAAAAGTCAAAACATGAAACAAACGTTAGTCCCTTAGTCAAACAAAAATAAGATGATATGTAAACAGAAAAAACAAATGGAAACAAAAAAGAAATATGGATCAAGGGATCTCCCAATCATGTGGCCCCGCTTCCTCCTAAGAAATCAAGTAAATCGGTCATCACCTCGTCCTCGCGGGCCTCATCTGCCTCGTCGGGAGCCTCTACTGGTGCCTCTGCTGGTGCCTCTCCTGCCCGGGCCTCAGGCCAATCTCCAGGCCATGCGACCTCTGCCCTGAACTGGTCCGGAGTAGGGCACGGAAAAGAAGTAAAACCCTGGCTCTACAGGCTGAGGCTCATCTGGTAAAGACAATCATGGGTCTGTACATGTGCCCGGTGGTTGGCCGCCTGCTGGCGAACCAAATGCCGCAAATACTTTTTCGTATCAAATAATCCGGCTGGACCGGCCTGATGAGGTGGCGGCGCGTCTACGGCCTGCGGAGCATCCCCCTGGACCTGTCTCTGCGTGCAATACTTCTCAATAAAAGCTCGGGTGATGGGCGGCCGAATCACCTTGCTAGGTGCGACAGGGACTCCGAACGACTGGCATAGTCCTGTGATCAAGGCGGGAAATCCCAGGGCCCTGTTGGACTTATCCGGGTCCAGAGGGTGCCTGGTGGGCGCCATACCTGCAAATATATAGATGGCATCAACGATTAGCTGAGCCACATGAATGCTTATCCGTGTCAGGATGGCGTACACCAGCTGACACTTCGGCAGGGGGAGGTCAGAATTATGGTCGCTGGGCTGGATGTTGCTGAGCAGCAAAGTCATCCAGATCTGAGTCAGGGTGGTCATGTTGGTGCGCATGATCCGCACCCGTCTCCCGGCAGCAGTCCGGGCAAAATCCTGCCCCAGTATACATAGCAACTGGGCGATGGCCTCCTCGTCGAACCCATCGGACCGGTTCCTCCTCTGGCCATACTCGCACTCCTGACCCTCCTCCAACACTAAAGGATATCCCAGGAGCTGGCCGATAGCATCTGCATCAAACGGGATCCACTGACCCCTCACCCAAGACCTCATATCTCGCACGCCCTCCTCTGTAGGCCAAGCATTGGCATAAAATTCGAGGACTATGTCTGGATCGAACTTGGCCATGGGGGTGACCAGTGATGCCCACCGCCGGCGAACTATCTCTTCCTGGAAATCGGTATACTCGTCGTCCCTGAGCTGGACACGTCACTCCCGGAGAAATGACCATCCCTTGATGGCCTCGAAGCGCTGCTGGTGTTCAGCGCTCCTAAAGCGGTGGCTGTCATATTCGGGAGCGGAACTGGTTCCTTCAGCCTCTTTATCCTTCCTAGATCTCTTTGAGGCAAGCTTCCTTGGGGCCATTTCCTACGAGAACAAACATTTAGAAGTTAGTTTTACAAGTTAATGCTTGTCTTAACGCAAAAAATGTCATGCTAACCCCTCCGGTTTAGAACGAAATCATGCGCACGTTTAAAGTAACACATTTATGCACATGCGTATATGTAGAATATCCTACTATTTATATCAACGTAGAGGCCATCCAACACATTCTAATTGTCATACATATATATGCATTTGAAAAGAACACACATTCTCACGCTTAAGGCATTGCGTCAAAATTTACACTTAACTATGTCCTAAACATTTGCTATCACAAACTACCTACACACACTCGAAATATATATACCATACAAACTTTCATTGTTTCACTCACACTTATGCATATTGGCAAGATATTTACATTATGCACATACTTGCATTCAAAAGGGAATCCCGTGCTATCATACATTCATTTAGGAAGTGACCTCAATATTCCTTCACCCTTTGCAAAGAATTTCATGCCCTTTATATTTACACATATATCTACACACCATTGAAAAGCATTTCCCACGTTACTTAGGTGCAAAGTAACAATCATGGGGCAACCCAAATTCTTACAAACAAGTCCCTATTTTCATGCTTTTCTAATTCTAAAACCAAATTTTGGGTCCCTAGTCATGAGTATATTTTCTTGCATTGAAGCTTAAAAAGTTTGGGTTCCTAAGCTTGGGATTGCGTTTGGGCATCTATTTTGACTTTCCTATGCCGCCTCTACATACATAAAACAACCCCACCATCCCAATTTTGCAAAAATCATATTCATATATCATTGGGGCATTTCACCGAGCACTTGGTGGGCGCACGTTTGGACACAAATTGCAAGAGAATGGGGACAATGTGGCATGCCCCATTGCTTCAGAATACAACATAGGCCTAAGGCCTTCTCATTCAAATCCTCAACTTAAGAAAACAAGCATAAAAACAAACCAAAACTGCCCCACAAATATAAGCGCATTCTCACAATTTGGAGCACCAAAAGATGAAGAAAATATACCAATGGGAAGCTAAAAACATCAAGGATTGAATACTTACTTGTTGGAGTGAATTATAACACCAAAAATGAAAGCAAAAGGCAACCAAAAGTGGCTTGAGGGAGCAAGAACCGCAAGCCTTCGTGTTCTTTCTTTTGAATGAGGGGGGGGGGGGGGAGTTTTTGGATGCAAAAATGTTCCCTTCCCTCGTTTTTATATTTTGAATGCAGGGGTAGCTCGCCCAGGCGAGCTAACCTGCCACATTTTTTTTTTGAGGGGAACATTAACCATGTCCCCTCCTTCCTTATGTGTTAGCGTTTGCCCACTTGAACCTACTTAAATTAGAATTAGGTGACAATTATTTATTTAAAACAAACAATAGTAAAAGAAACTGCGAACGCAAAGGATACTGGGCTGCCTTGCAGCGACATTCTCTGTTTGTTTAGCGCCGGGAAGGGGTGGCGCTTGGTCGGTCGCGATCCTATCCTCCATTCGCTTCCATCCCTAAGTACCTGCAAGTAAGAGCCAAATGATATGCGACCAATCGTGACCGGTCATCGTCTTACCTTGGTTGATTTCTGCCATTGACTTGTCTTGACTTCTGACCGTGGCCTGAGACGATTCTGCTCCTTGCTATCACAAGATATGCATGTGCATGTGCATGTATGAATATTTCTAATGCGATGATTTTATTTTAGTGAAGGCTGGTTAGATTCAATTTTAAATAAGCGTTTGGGGCACCCCATACACCGAGCGAAGAGGGCTCAAGTTATAACAAATTTAAAACACAAGGTTTGAAACCAAAGGGAGGGATAAAACCTCGCCCATCTTTTCTTCTTTTAAAGGAACGAGACAAATACAGAGGAAGGGAATCCCTGGAGGAAACCAAGAAGAACAAAAACTCAGAATTAAAAGAACATGCAACGTCCTCTCGATTGCCCCAGATTTCAAGCGTAATATCGTTTAACTACATCGAAGTTCACGGGCGAGGGCAACTCCTCGCCGTCCATGTGGGTGAGTATCAGAGCACCCCCAGAAAAAGCTCTTTTCACCACGAAAGGTCCTTCATAATTCGGGGCCTACTTGCCTCGATTATCTTTAACAGCGTGGGACATCTTCTTCAGCACGAGGTCCCCCTCGTTGAACTTGCGCGGGCGTACCTTCTTGTCGAATGCGTTCTTTATCCTTCATTGATACAAACACCCATGGCTCATGGCGGCCAAACGCTTACCTTCAATAAGGTTAAGTTGGTCGTAGCGTGCTTGAGCCCGTTCTGACTCTTCTAGGCTTGACTCCGCCATGATCCTCTGAGAAGGAACCTCTACCTCAAATGGGAGCACTGCTTCCATCCCATAAACCAAGGAATACGGCGTTGCCCCAGTAGAAGTTCGTACCGAGGTTCTGCATCCGTGTAGGGCGAAAGGCAACATCTCATGCCAATCTTTGTATGACACTGTCATTTTTTGAACAATCTTCTTAATATTCTTATTCGCAGCCTCTACAGCTCCATTCATCTTTGGCCGATAAGGGGTAGAGTTATGATGCTGGATCTTGAAGTCTTCGCACATCTCCTGCATCATCTTATTGTTCAGATTGGTGCCATTGTCAATAATGATCTTCCTGGGGAGTCCGTATCGACAAATCAACTCCTTCTTTATGAATCTAACTACCACATTCCTTGTGACATTAGTATAAGAAGCTGCTTCGACCCATTTGGTGAAGTAATCTATCGCCACAAGAATGAAGCGGTGACCATTCGACGCTTTGGGTTCGATGGCCCCAATGACGTCTATTCCCCACATGGAAAAAGGCCAAGGGGCGAACATAACATTCAGAGGATGTGGCGGAACATTGACATTGTCTACGTATGCCTGACATTTATGACATTTGCGTACATGAGCGCAGCAATCGCTTTCCATGGTGAGCCAATAATAACCGGCCCTAAGGATTTTTCTGGCCATAACATGCCCATTGGCATGTGTCCCAAAGGAACCCTCGTGGATCTCCTCAATCATGAAGTTCGCCTCTTTGGCATCCATGCATCGTAGGAGGGTCATGTCGTGGTTTCGTTTGTACAGGATGGTACCACTTACAAAGAAACCAGTAGCCAATCTCCTGAACGTCCTTTTGTCATTGTCAGAAATCCCTAGCGGGTATTCTTTGTTCTCGACATACTGCTTGATGTCGAAATACCACGGTTTCCCATCCCGCTCTTCCTCTATTGCATAACAATATGCCGGCCTGCCTTGAGATTTGAATTCGATGTATGGCAGATCCCCGTGTGGGGCAAGTTGAAACATGGATGCCAGGGTGGCTAACGCATCAGCCATTTGATTCTCTTCCCGAGGTATGTGGTGGAAGGAAATGTCGTCAAAGTACTTGGCTAACCTCAAGATGTGAGTTTGATAGGGTATCAACTTCGAATCCCTAGTTTCCCATTCTCCTTTCAACTGGCGTATCACCAAAGCTGAGTCTCCATACACCTTGAGTAGTTTTACATCAAAATCAATGGCCGCCTGAACCCCGAGGGCGCATGCTTCATACTCGGCCATATTGTTGGTACAATCAAAACCTAGCCTAGCCGTGAAAGGAATACACTGATCATCCGGGGATACAAGGACCGCCCCTACTCCGTGGCCCAAAGCATTGGATGCCCCATCGAAGCAAACAATCCATTTGTCTATGTCCTCGTGCGTCCGCTTCTCTTCAAACAGGGCCATGATATCTTCATCTGGGAACTCGGGGTGCATCGGCCGATAATCCTGGAGGGGTTGCTGGGCCAAATAATCCGCTAAGGTACTTCCTTTTACCGCTTTTTGGGTGACGTAAACGATATCGAATTCAGATAATAGTACCTGCCACCTAGCGATTCATCCCGTGAGGGCCGGTTTTCCAAAGATGTATTTCACGGGATCCATTTTGGAAATAAGCCACGTGGTGTGGCTGAGCATGTACTGCCTAAGCCGATGTGATGCCCACACCAGAGCACAACACGTCCTTTCTAGCATTGAGTAATTCATCTCACATGCGGTAAACTTCTTGCTCAGATAGTAGATGGCTTGCTCCTTTTTCCCAGAATCATCATGCTGACCCAACACGCACCCCATAGACTTGTCCAACACGGTCATGTACAGGAAAAGAGGTCTTCCTGTTACAGGTGGCATGAGCACCGGGGGATTTGCAAGACTCTGTTTGATCTTCTCGAAGGCCTCTTGGCAGTCACTGTTCCACAGGACCGTCTGGTTCTTACGTAATAGCTTAAAAATGGGCTCACAGGTAGGGGTGAGTTGTGAGATAAATCTCGCGATATAATTCAACCTGCCCAAAAACCCCCGAACCAGCTTCTCCGTGCGGGGTTCCGACATTTCAAGGATGGCCTTCACTTTCTCGGGATCTATCTCTATCCCTTTCTGACTTACGATAAATCCTAGCAACTTCCCCGACTTCACCCCAAAGGTGCATTTGGTTGGGTTTAGTTTTAATTGGTATTTCCGCAACCTTCCAAACAGCTTACGCAGATTGACAAGGTGTTCGTCCTCAGTCCGAGACTTAGCAATCATGTCATCCACGTAGACCTCTATTTCCTTATGCATCATGTCATGGAACAACGCCACCATGGCACGCTGATAGGTTGCCCCAACATTTTTCAGTCCGAAGGCCATCACTTTATAGCAGAATGTTCCCTATAGGGTGACGAAAGTGGTCTTCTCTACATCTTCGGGTGCCATCTTTATTTGATTATACCCCGAGAAACCATCCATAAATGAGAAAAGGGCGAATTTGACTGTATTATCTACCAATATGTCAATGTGTGGCAGGGGAAAATTGTCTTTAGGACTGGCTCAGTTCAAGTCCCGATAGTCTACACACATTCGAACCTTGCCGTCCTTTTTCGGGACTGGGACAATGTTGGCCACCCACTCCGGGTACCGTGCCACAGCTAAGAATCCTGCATCAAACTGCTTCCTTACTTCTTCTTTAATTTTTAAAGACATCTCGGGTTTCATTCTTCGTAACTTTTGCTTAACCGGAGAAGACCCAGGATTCAAAGGCAACTTATGCTGCACAATGTCGGAATCCAGACCGGGCATGTCTTGATACGACCACGCAAAGACATCTTGATACTCTTCAAGAAGGGTTATCAAGCCTTGGCGGATAGGCGCGGTCATACCGGTTCCTACCTTTACCTCTTTCTTTTCCTCCGTGGTCCCCAAGTTTACCAATTCGGTTTCTTCTTGGTGAGGCTTCATTTCACGTTCTTCCTGAGCGACCAGCCTCTCCAACTATGGTGACAGGACGTCCTCTTCCTCTTCTTCGTTTATCGTTTGGCTTATATCTCGATCGAAATCGATTGTCAAACCCTCGTTGTTAGGATCCTCAAAGAATCGACCCTCATATCTATACCAAACAAGACAAAAGAAACAAAAAACATGCAAAATGATATGAGAAAGGGTGGTACTGCAGGAACAGATGAAACAAGATCTCTTTGTTTATTTAATAAGGTAGGTTTCACAAAACAAAAGAGAACGGAAATCTATAGGCTCTAATTACATTGAATCAGCGGTATAGACTTCTGACTGGCTTATCACGCGCCAGTTCCCCACTTGGGAATCGGGGTGGCATGGTTGCACAAAACTTGGTGGGTCTTGAGGGAACTCCTCTTCTATTGCTGCCACCTCCTGCTCGGACACCATTCCAGCGTTGGTGAAACACTGGCTAATACGGCTGGGCCATACCCTATCTGCCCGAAATCTTGACGGCACGTTCCTCCTCCCCGGCATCCCGGGTTCATACCCTAATCCATACTTGTATGGATTTCCCTTGATATCGACCACGTCGGCATTCCCGAGGCAGTCCTTGCCTAGACCCATTCCGGGCTCAAATCCGTTCCTGAGCATAACGCGCGCCACCATTATGGCTGCTTTGGAGAGAGAAGGTAGCGACGAACTTAGTTCCACAGAGGCGCAGCTCACCACTTCAAAGGATTGGAAAGTTGTTTCCAATGATTCTTCCGCCGCTTCTACGTATGGTGCGGAGGAGGGGCAGCTCACTAACATGTCCTCTTCACCCGACACTATCACTAAAAGTCCACCCACTGCGAACTTCAATTTCTGGTGAAGCGTCGAAGGGACCACTCCCAGGGCATGAATCCACAGTCTTCCCAAGAGGCAGCTATAGGCGGGATTTATATCCATTACTTGAAACACCACATTGCAAGTGTGGGGGCCTATCTGAATGGGAATGTCGATTTCCCCCATTACTTCCCGCCGAGTACCATCAAAGGCTCGCACCACCATCGAGCTTGGTTTTAAACGTGACGCACTAAAAGGAAGCTTTTCCAAAGTGGTCTTCGGCATTACATTTAAACTCGATCCATTGTCGATAAGTACCTTTGCGACGACGTGGTCCATACATCTCACCGACACATGTAGAGCCTTGTTGTGTCCTCTCCCCTCAATGGGAATCTCTTCTTCCGCAAACGCGATGTAGTTGTTGGTGGTTATATGATTAACGATGCCTTCGAAACCCTCCACTGAGATATCATGTGCTACATGGGCATCGTTAAGGACCTTCATCAACAGCGCACGATGAGGCTCGGAGTTTATGAGTAGTTCAAGCAAAGAGATCCTTGCTAGAGTTTTATTCAGTTGCTCGACTACCTTAAACTTGCTTTGTTGGATGAGGTGGAGGAACTCTTGGGCCTCTTCCAAGGTCACTGTTTTTCCTTGAAGATCTTCTTTCTTTTCGGCCCCTCTTCCCACTGGAGGATCTACTTCTTTCGAGGGGGTGGCTATGTCTGTGGGCTCTTGGACCATGGGCGCTTTCCCTTTGGAGGGCAATTCCGCCGGGTGAGGGGAAGCGAACACCCGACCACTGCGGGTTATGCTGCTGAGGCCGGTGATGTTGGTTACCTTAGCTGATAGGGAGTCAACTTCGGTTGCAACTCTTTCGCTGGACGCAGGAGGGGTATAGTTCCACAGAACGACCTTATTACTTTGATATGCAAATGACGTTGGTTTGGGCGCCGTCCGGGGGTATATGGGTGTGGAGCCGGTCCCTTTCCTAGTAAAACATATCACTAGGGCCTTGGGGGTTAAAGGAACCTTCTTCTCTTCCGACTGCATGCAAATTTGTGGATCTTCCCTCCCTCCTATGGATACTTCAAGCTGCCCGCAATCCATGACCCGCTGAAGCAATTCTTCCACCGCGGAACAGGTTTCTATGTCATGCGACTCCCCGAGGTGAAACAAACATTCATCCCTTTCGTCTCCACCACGGGAGACCATACACGCCGCTTGCAGTGATTGATAGATGAAGCGTCTAGAAGTAGCCACCTCTCCCAATCTCTTTGCCCGCGATGGGCCATCCTCTTCGACGGCGTTCACGCTAGCCCCTCCATGACTAGCTAGCGGGTTGGTTTTAACATTTGGGCCTTCCTCCTGAAACGATAGCCAGCCGGCACTAATCAGGTGCTGCACCTTATACTTGAACGGGATGCAGGAGTCAATATTGTGTCCGGGAACTCCACTATGGTACACACACTTGGCACCCGGGTCATACCACTTGGGGTAGGGTGGCTGGAGAACCTTCCCGGGTATGGCCACCACCAAATGATTTTCCAATAATGAAGGCCATAACTCGGAGTATGCCATGGGAATAGGAGGGAAGTTGTCTTTCGAGGGCGGGTGTTGTGCATATTTATAGGTCGCGCCGGGGGCTATATTATTAACTGGCCGGGGTGCGGCTGGAGCTGTGCGTTGGGCCGGCGCTCTTTCTGTTGCGGGTGGTCCTTTTACTTGAGTTGGGAGGGAATTCCCGGCTCAGATTAAAAAATTTGGGGGATTGGGCTGGTATGAGCTTTGGATATTTTGGGGTGCTTTCATCCATGTTGGGGCGGTGGTGACCGCGTGGGCATCTCCTTCCTTTTTCCTCGCGCCCACTACTGGGGCTCTTCTACTGTTGTTGGGGGCCATATTGGCGGCATATTCGAACTTGCCTTTTCGTAGTCCGGATTCAATCCTTTCTCCGGCGAAGACGAGATCCGCAAAGTTAGCTGGCATGTAGCCTATCAGCTTTTCATAGTAGAACGTGGGTAACGTATCTACCATAATTGTGATCATCTCCCTCTCCGTCATGGGCGGTACGACTTGGGCTGCGAGATCTCTCCATCTCTGGGCATATTCCTTAATGGACTCATGCTCTCGTTTAGTCATACCCTGAAGCTGGTTCCGATCGGGAGCCATGTCCGTATTGTACTGGTACTGCCTAATGAAGGCAGTTGCCAAGTCCTTCCATGATCGGATCTGGGAAGCTTCCAGATTGGTATACCATGCTACAGCTGCTCCGGCCAAGCTGTCTTGAAAGAAATGGACCAACAATTTCTCGTCCGCAGAATACGCCCCCATCTTTCGGCAATACATCCGAATATGCCCCTTCGGACATGTCGTTCCTTTGTACTTATCAAAGTCCGATACTTTGAACTTGGGAGGGATGACGATGTTGGGAACGAGACATAAATCCGCTAAATCCGAGAATGGGTAATTGCCGAGGCCCTTGACTGCTCTCAACCTTTCTTCAAGCGCCTCAATCTTCCCCTTATCTTCCACGAAGGGAACAGATTCTTTTACGGGTGCGGCTGAAGTCGGGATATGGCGGACTGTGTTCGGTTGGGGTAGTTCATGTGGGGACGGATCTTTGAGGTGGAGCAGGGGGCCAAGATGGGTATCTCCTTCCCCATCGTCTTGCCCGGGATAGTCTTCATAAGGTGGGAGTTGCCCCTCGAAAGTAGGGGCTTGGCTTAAATCTTCCAGGGTGGCACGGGGGGTGAAGTCCGGAGGCAAGCCATAAGGATAAGCTTGCGGACTATACCTTCAACCAAACACGGCCGTGTTTCTGTCTAGGCCCGGATTCAAGGCGGGCTGCAGCACCGGCTCCGCTTCCCTAACTGTACTGGAGGCGGTTGCCGTGGCTTTATCCTCTATGGTTTTCTGGAGTTTTAACATGACCTCCGAGATGGAAGCCATTTGATCTTTTAAGGCCGATAGATCGGCCTTCATCTGTTCCTGCATGCCCTCTTCATTATCCATTTTTCTGGATCGAGTGTTATAGGGGTGCCTTGGTGTTTTCTTAGTTATGATGAAATTCCTAAAGAAATAAACAACGGTGAGTATGCCACCAAAACATGAGTATGCAAATGGATGATCGGAGCACTTGGATCCACCCCAAGGTTTTTAGATAACGTAATGAGTCCAGAACTTCTCATTTTATAAAAAGAACAAAGCTTTCATCTAGCCAAGATTATACAAAGGTGTTACAAGAGAACCTAATGATTCCTAATTATATGGGCCATCAAATCTATCATGTGCTGACAGTAATTGATTAGCCCATGAATCTCCTCGGGGGCAGTACACACTTCGGCCATGGCTTTTGCTTTGGCTAACAGACGCGGGAGGTCTTAACTTCCATTCAAGGTCAAGGCGAACCTATCCATCCACATAGTCACTTCTTGATGCAACGCATCAATCACCCTCCCTCTTGCTTCTTTTTCGGCATACACTTGTGCAAAATCCTCCACTAGCTTTTGTTCATGGGCCATGGACTGGTTCAATTCTTCCTTGTATTGCCCTATGATAGCTAGCATGCTTTGCTCCGTGGCTTCCAAGTGTTGAGCCAAACTCCTTTTGGACCTCGCGCAAGCAACTAATTCTTCTTTTAAGATCATGCCATGCACCCATGAGCGATCTCTCTCCTCTCTTCGGAGCTTGAGCTCATTGTTACTACCCCACAATGCTCCTCGGAATTTCTCTCGGCCATATTCCTCCTTGCGGGCCCTTTTGGTTTCTTGTTCAAGGGCTTTTGCAGTGGCCGCGTTTTCCTCTTGTAACTCGGTGCACTCCTTCCGGATGTGTGCAGCAGCTGACTTGAACTTCTCCTTGGCAAGTCTTGCCTTCCCTAACTCTAATTTTAGAGCTCGGACTTCTTCATCTTCCTCCGGAGCTTCGAAGTCCTCCTCATCGATAACTTTCAACTTGGAGAGCCAATCTAACCCCCGTGTGTGAATTCTTAGCCATCCATGATAACCTCCGATGACGCCATTACGGATGCCCCTAAGCTCCTTGTCTTTCCTCAACGGACTCCTCCACGCCTTGTGGATTCTTTGTGTAACCTCGAGACCTTGCGCGCCTAGATTCCTCACAAGGAAAGGCGAGAGACTTTCTTCGGTTGGCGCTCCCCTCATGGGGTACCCTAGTTGTCTTATGGCGAGTGCGGGATTATAATTAATACACCCCCTAGTCCCTATCAATGGAACATTAGGGTAGTCCCCACACGAGAAAAGAACTCCTTCCTTGCCTTCCTTCCAACGAGGAAACCAATTGATCGCGCTGCCCTCGATCCCAGCCAAATGTTGGTCCCAATCGACTCTTCCTTTTTCGGCGCATGAGCGATAGCTTTGAAGCGGACACGGGTGTCTCGTGTCTTGTCGGAATAGGTGTGAAATCAACCACACACAGAGAGCGGGTAAACAACAGACAATCTGCGCACTGTTTTTCTGACACCTCCGGTCAAAGGTGTCAAACAAATCTGCCAAGATAGCCACCACTGGACTTTCCTTGCTATGGTGATATGCGAGGAAAGCATCAATGGAGGCTAAGTCTACCAAACCGTCGACGTTCGGGAAGAGGACAACCCCAAAAATCAGCAAAGCTAAAATATCTGCAAACGGGCCCCACTTCTCTTGGCTCGCCATATCCCTTGCCTTACCTTCCGAGTATTTCCGAGGCAAGCCCACTACACCGTTCCGAGTTTGCTTCGTGCGATCCAACTCCTTTGCTGAATCACCAACCACAGACGCAATCTTGCTCAAGGAAGGAAGAAAGCCAGAGAAAAGATACGGTTTCCTCCCCCCAAGAGGGCATCCTAATATTTCCTCAAACTCTTCAATAGTTGGGACTATTTGGAAGTCCCCAAACGTGAAACACCTCAACGGCTGGTCATAGTATTGGGCGAGGGATACGACAGCTTCCGTAAATACCTCCGCTGCGGCCAAATCTAGAATCTTCCCGTACACTTTGCGGAAGGCTTTCCTTTGGAGAGGTCCCATCAATCGTCCCAATTCCTTGAGGCTAGTGACATCTAGACTTTTAACCTTGACTTGGTAAAACCTTTTGCCATTTTGATTTGTCCCCATCATTTACCTAAAAAAGGGGTGGATCAAGACTCCGACATGAATGATGCGATGCGTATGCATGAAACGGAAAGAAAACAAGACAAATGGGTAATTCATACATACGAGACCGCAGAGACCCAATTTTAATGCTACGTTTTGGGCATGATGGCGCCTCAACGTAGCATTAAAAAGGTTTATGTATTACTCTAAAGAAACCAAACATTACTAGCAAAAACTATAAACCAAAAAATGCATGAGACAGGATGGCATAGGAGCGTGTTTGCTCTTTGCCCCTATTTGGGAACCTATAGGACAATATCTAAGGGTCTCTAATAACTACCCCCCAACAATTCATAACTCACACGGCTGTTTTCTAGAGGTATCATCACTCAAGATAATAATATTGTGGCGGTATGGAATACCAGCGACAACACATTATAAAGAGAGAAAGCTCTAGACGAGATTTCACTATTATCAAGCAAGTCGGAGACCTAGCATGATAATAGATTCACCTCCACTCCTTAAATTCCCATGAACCCGGGTGTAGGGCCCCTTTTTTACTCAAACCCGTGGGTGCATAGAATGCAGTGTAAAGAATGCGAAATAGACAACAATTATTTACATTTTACACAGTTCAACAAATGCACACACGAAGTTTCACAAATCCACAACTCCTAAAATAGGCCTAACTCACAAAAAGGTCCCCAGTGGAGTCGCCAACTGTCGCAACGTGCCCTTCGCGGGCGAGTGAGGGCGAGGCTCACGGGTGCGCTTTCCAAAGGAGGAAAGATGCGCAGAGTCGCCACCAACGTTTATTTGTGGAAAACGTCGGGAAAACCGAAGGAAACCGGTCAAAATGAAAATTCTAAGTTCGGGAGTTGTATTTACACTTGAGGAAGGTATTAGCACCTCTCACGTTTGTCTCAAAGGACAACAACCTATTTTTTAGAATTGTGGAAACTGTGTTACCTTAACTTTTATTTCTTTTTATTTTTGAGGTCGACAAAAGCGGGGCTCTTGCTCCTACGTACCCTCTATCAAAGAGGAAATCAGACCTACGTAGTTCTTTCTTATGCGTGAATCAAGCGATTCTTTTTACTTGAAGGGTGATCATTTTAAGGCGTTGGACCTTAAAAATGATCCATTTTACTTAGTAAGAAACTGAAATGATAAACTTTAAAAAAAAAACCTATTTTTGTGGACGAGCTTGACTAGGCGAGTTTGATTTTAGCCTTAGTTTCACTTTAGTTATTAGTCAATTCAATTAAGAATGAGAAATCCCAAAGAGAAAACGTCCGATTGATCTTTCGCTTTATTTTACTAAATGGGTATTTTTTTATTATTATATTATTATTTTACCTCTCTTTTTATTTCCAACGTGGTTACGGCACGACCGAACGGTCGGAATTCATTTTAACCGAAATTAACGGATGATGCAATTCAAACGATCGGTGGAAATTTATTTTATTTTTAGATTAGGCGAGAAATGACTTAAATAAATGGCTTAAGCACGTCAAAAGGGGGTATAAAAAGTAAATGAAAACGAGAATAAAAATACATGAAACGAAATGTGGACCACCACGGGTACATAGAATGAATTGAAAAGCTCGATTTGAGGTACTTACCCGTTGAAGACTGAAGAAAACGAAGAACGAACGATGAATGTTGAAGAACGGTCGAGAATCTTCGCATAATTACTCACGGAAATGTTACGGAAACGTTACGGAAGCGCCTCGGCTTGGATTTTCTTCACGAAAATAATTTTCCTCAGCAATTTCGAGAGAGAGAGAAGTGCCTAAGAAGCTGAACCCTTTTCTTCTTCACTCCCCCTATTTATAGCAAAATAGGGGAGGAGCTTGCCACTCAGCTCGCCCAAGCGAGAAAGGTTGCTTCCTACAGAAGCAACAGCCTTCTGGAGGAAGGATCTGGAAGGCCCAAGTGGGTCAGATTGCTATTTGTACCCCCCCTTTTTACTAAATGCACCCCCTTCTATTTTTTTGATAATTCTTTTTCCGTAACGTTACGAAACTTCACGAATTTCGTAACGATACTTATTTTTCTTCCGCATGGTTACGAATCCGTACGGATTATGTATTTACTCTTTTTTAGCTTTCGAAGAAGTTACGGAAACTTACGGATTGCGCAAAAACACCTCTTTTCGATTTCCGCCACATTATGGAATTTCACGGATTGCGCAAGCCTGCTTCCTTTTGATTTTTGACACGTCTCGAGACTTCATTCATTGTGCAACCAAGGATGTCAAGTGTCTCGAAGCAGCCAATCAAAGGTTGTATATCATCAAATAATAATCCCCGGACGAAATTAGGGTATGACAATACCCATGCCAAAAGTAATTTTCCTTGTAACTGAAAATGAAGGGCAGGATGTCAACATTTAGCTTTTAAATGAACATTCAGGGGAAACGTCAGGTCAAACTGAAACTAGGAATAAAATTACTCATAGTGTATAAAAACTCACACAGGCAAGTGTTTTACCTTAATCCCAAACCATAACTGCACCATGACTTTATTTTTCACATGACTTCCTATCGAACCAAAAGATCACACGCACGATCACGGATCAATAGGATTTTCTCGAGGGTAGTGTTTTTGGAGAGGAAGCTGGGTGTGTCAGTCTTTTCCTCTTTGTTTATGTGGGACGGGATATCGCCAGTCGAGAGCGACTTTGAATGGCAATCCCAAAGGAAGAACTACTTCAAAATTGGATTTTCCTTTGCCGGCAGTCATTTACCCTGTCAAAAATTTATCTAGTCAGAAGATCTTCTGTTCTCTTTCCTGGTTTCCTGTATTGATTGGGAATTATTCTATTTTTCCTTCGATCTTTTTTCTTTTTACTTTCTTCTGATCTTCGATCGGGAATCCTTCTTTTCCTTTTCTTTTCTTTCTTTTCATTTCTTCCTTTCCGATCTTTGATTAGGAATTCGGGTTTTAGCATTCGTTATTCGATCTCCCTTGAGGAGATTCTACTATCCTTTTCTTTGGGGGAAAGGATGAGGATTCTTTTCATGGGCCAAGGTTCAAAGTAGCTTAAGGTTGTGTCTCAACATGATCTTTTTATCGTGCGAGCCCGATTTTGATATCTGGGGCAAAACAAATTCGTGTGTTAAGGTGTCGGTCTCGGGTCGAATTTCCATATTATTTCCACGAGGTACGCATAACAATGATGATTTGGGAACAACGTGCAAAATTAGTCATGGTGCAGTTATGGTTTGTCTGCCACTTTCCATGACCGGATAGTTGCCGAGGCCTTCTACCACTCTTAGCCTCTCTTCAAGTAGATCAATCTTTCCCTTGTCTTTTGCAAAGGGAACGAGTTCCTTAACGGGTGCAGACGGAGACGGGACGTGGCGGACTATGTTTGGTTGGGGCAACTCATGGGGGGCTGGTTCCTTGAGGGGAAGTAGAGGGCCTAAATAGGCATATCCTTCATCATCTTCTTGTAGAGGATAGTCGGCATGAGGAGGGAGCTGCCCCTCGAAGGTAGGGGCTTGGCTCAAATCGTCTGGAGCGGTACGGGGAGTGAAGTCTGGAGGCAAACCATAAGGGTAGGCTTGAGGACTATACCTCCGATTAAAACCCGTCACGTTTCTGTCTCGGCCCAAGTTTATTGCGGGCTGTAGCACCGGTTTCGCTTCCCTAGCTGTATTCGAAGCGGCCGCCGTGGCATTATCTTCTATAGTTTTTTGAAGCTTTAGCATGGCCTCTGGGATAGAAGTCATCTGATCTTTTAAGGCCGATAGGTCGGCCTTCATCTATTCTTGCACTCCCTCTTCGTTATCCATCTTACTTCTGGATCGGGTGTTATAGGGGTGCATTTGCGCTTTTTTAGTTATGGTGAGTTCCCTAAAGAAACAAACAGTGGTGAGTATGTCACCAAAACATGAATATGCTAATGAATGATCAGAGCACTTGGATCCATTTCAAGGCCTTTTTAGACAACGTGATGAGTTTCAGAACTTCTCATTTTATAAAAAGGAACAAAAGCTTTTATCTAGCCAAGATCATACAAAAATGTTACAACAGAACCTAACGGTTTCTAATTATATGGGCCATTAAATCTATCATGTGTTGATAGTGATTGATTAGCCCGTGAATTTCCTCTGGGGCTGAACACACTTTGGCGATGACCTTTGCTTTGGCTAGTAGTCGCGGGAGGTCTTGACTTCCATTTAAGGTCAAGGCGAATCTATCCATCCACATGGTCGTTTCTTGATGCAATGCATCAATCACTCTCCCTCTTGCTTCCTTCTCGACGTACGCTTGTGCGAAGTCCTCTACTAGTTTTTGTTCATGGGTCAAAGACTGGTTTAACTCTTCCTTGTACTGCCCTATTATAGCTAGCATGCTTTGCTCCGTGGCTTCTAAGTGTTGGACCAAACTCCTCTTGGATCTTGAGCAAGCAGCTAACTCCTCCTTTAAGACCATGCCATGTATTCGTGACTGGTCTCTTTCCTCTCTCCGGAGCTTGAGCTCATTGTTGCTGCCCCACAAAGCTCCTCGGAATTTATCCCGGCCATGCTCTTCCTTGCGAGCCCTCTTGGTTTCTCGTTCGAGGGCTCTTACGGTAGCCGCATTTTCCTCTCGTAATTCGGCACACTCTTTCCGAATGTCTGTAGCGACTAACTTGAATTTTTCTTTGGTGAGTCTTGCCTTTCCTAGCTCTAATTTTAGAGCTTGGACTTCTTCATCCTCTTCCGGAGCTTCGAAGTTCTCCTCGTTGATAATTTTCAACTTGGAGAGCCAATCTAACCCTCGTGTATGAACTCTTGGCCATTCATGATAACCTCCGATGATGCCATTACGGATGCCCCTAAGTTCTCTCCGATGATGCCATTACGGATGCCCCTAAGTTCTCTATCTTTCCTTAACGGGCTTTCCCACGCCTTGTGGACTCTTTGTACAATCTTGAAACTTTGCGTGCCGAAATCTCTCACAAAGAGTCCACCGGCCAGCCAATAATACAACTCCTAGCGCGAGCTATAACAATGCACGACGCCCCCCGAAAGACGAGTTCTCTCCTGTTCCCATGGCATATTCCGAGTTGTGGCCCTCATTATTGGAAAATCATTTGGTGGTGGCCATACCTGGGAAGGTTTTTCAGTCACCATACCCCAAGTGGTACAACTCGAATGCCACATGCGCATACCATAGTGGAGCCCCCAAACACAACATTGACTCTTGCCTGTCATTCAAGTATAAGGTGCAACACCTAATAAATGCCGACTGACTATCATTCCAAGAGGAGGGCCCCAACGTTAAAACCAATCCACTAGTCAGTCATGGAGGGGCTGGCGTAAACGCCATCGAAAAGGATAAGCCGTCAGGGCCAAAGAGATTAGAAGATGTGGCTACGTCTAGACGATTCATCTACCAGTCGCTGCAGGCAGCATGCATGGTCTCTCGTGGCGGAGGCGAAAGTGGCGAATGTCTGTTTCATCTCGGGGAATCACACGACATGGAATCCTGCCCCGCGGTGGAAGAGTTACTTCAACGGCTCATGGATTGGTGGCAGCTTGAAGTGTCCGAAGGAGATAGGGAAGAACCACATATTTGCATGCAGTCGGCAGAAAGGAAGATTCCCCCAAACCCCAAAGCCCTAGTAATAGGTTTCACTAGGAAGGTGACTGGCTCCAGGTCCAAGTACCCCCTGACAGTGCCCAAGCCAACATCGTTTTCCTATCAAAGCAATAAGGCCGTTCCATAGAAGTATACCCCTCCCACTTTAAGAGAAAGAGCTGCAACCGAGGTTGACTCCTTGTCAGCCAAGGTGACCAACATCACCGGCCTTAGTGGCGTAAACCGCATTGGCAAGGTGTTCGCTCCCCCTTACTTGGCGGAATTTCCCTCCAAGGGGAAAGCACCCATGATCCAAGAGCCCACAGACATGGCCACCCCCTCAAAAGAAGTGGATCCCCCGGTGGTAAAAGGAGCTGAAAAGAAAGAAGGTCTTCAAGGAAAGGCGGTGACCTTGGAAGACGCTCATGAGTTCCTTCGTCTCATCCAACAAAGTGAGTTTAAAGCAGTTGAGCAACTGAATAAAACTCCGGCAAGGATCTCTTTGCTCAAATTGCTCATAAACTCCAAGCCGCATCGAGCACTATTGGTAAAGGTCCTCAACGAAGCCCCCGTAGCACACGACATCTCAGTCAAGGGTTTTGAAGGCATTGTTAATCATATAACTACCAATAACTATATCGCGTTCGCGGAAGAAGAGATTCCCGTTGAAGGGAGAGGGCACAACAAAGCTCTACATGTGTCTGTCAGATGCATGACCATGTCGTCGCTAAGGTACTCATCGACAATGGTTCAAGTTTAAATGTGATGCTAAAGACCACCTTGGAGAAACTTCCTTTTAATGCATCATGTCTAATATCAAGTTCGATGGTAGTACGAGCCTTTGACGGTAGTCGGCGGGAGGTGATGTGGGAAATCAACATCCCCATTCAGATAAGCCCCCACACTTGCAATATGGTTTTTCAAGTGATGGACATAAATCCCGCCTACAGCTGCCTTTTGTGGAGACCCTGGATTCATGCGCTAGGAGTGGTCCCTTCGACGCTTCACCAGAAATTGAAATTCGCGATTAGTGGACTCTTGGTGATAGTGTCAGGCGAAGAAGATATGTTGGTGAGCTGCCCCTCCTCCGCGCCATATGTGGAAGCAGCGGAGGAATCATTGGAAACAACTTTCCAATCCTTCGAGGTGGTGAGTTGTGCCTCTGTGGAAAAGAGTCCGTTGCTGTCTTGTCTCTCTAATGCGGCCCTAATGGTGGCACGGGTGATGTTCAGGCACGGTTATGAGCTCGGAATGGGTCTGGGCAAGGACAGCCACGGGAATGCCGATGTGGTCGACATTAGGGGGAACCCGTACAAATATGGGTTGGGGTATGAACCCGGGAAACCGGGAAGAAGGAATGCACCGTCAAGACTCCGGGCAGATAGGGGATGGCTCGGCGATGTTAGCCAGTGTTTCACAAGTGCCGGGATAATGTTCAAGGCAGAGGTGGCGGCAATAGGAGAGGAGTCTCCACAAGATCCGCCAAGTTTCATACGACCGTGCCATCCCAATTCCCAAGTGGGGAACTGGCGCGTGATGAGCCAGTCGGAAGTCTATACCGCTGATTCAATATGTGAGGGTCGATCCTTTGAGGATCCTAACAACGAGGGTTTGATAATCGATTTCGACCGAGAAGAAAGTCAAACAATAAACGAAGAAGAGGAAGAGGACGTCCTTTCACCAGAGTTGGAGAGGCTGATCGGTCAGGAAGAACGCGAAATGAAGCCTCACCAAGAGGAAATCGAACTGATAAACTTAGAGATCGGGGAGGGAAAGAAAGAAGTGAAAGTAGAAACCGGTATGACCGCACCTATCCGCCAAGGTTTGATAACCCTTCTTGAAGAATATCAAGACAACTTTGCATGGTCGTACCAAGACATGCCAGGTCTGGACCTCGACATTGTGCAGCATAAGTTGCCATTGAATCCTGGGTTAAGCAAAAACTACGAAGGATGAGACCCGAAATGTCTTTGAAAATTAAAGAAGAAGTGAGAAAGCAGTTCGATGCGGGTTTCTTGGTTGTAGCTCGATACCCGGAGTGGGTAGCCAACATTGTCCCGGTCTCAAAAATAGGACGGCAAAGTACAAATATGCGTAGACTATCGGGACTTAAACCGAACTAGTCCTAAAGACAATTTTCCCTTGCCACACATTGATATACTGGTAGATAATACAGCCAAGTTCGCCCTTTTCTCCTTTATGGATGGTTTCTCAGGGTATAATCAGATAAAGATGGCACCCGAAGATGTGGAGAAGACTACTTTTGTCACCCTATGGGGAACATTCTGCTACAAAGTGATGGCCTTCAGGCTGAAAAATGCTGGGGCAACCTATCAGCGTGCCATGGTAGCGTTGTTCCACGACATGATGCATAAAGAGATAGAAGTCTATGTAGATGACATGATTGCAAAATCTCTGACCGAGGACGAACACCTCGTCAATCTGCGTAAGCTATTTGGAAGGCTGCAGAAATACCAACTGAAACTAAACCCCGCCAAGTGCACCTTCGGGGTGAAATCGGGGAAATTATTGGGATTTATCGTGAGCCAGAAAGGGATAGAGATAGATCTCGAGAAAGTGAAGGCCATTCTTGAAATGCCAGAGCCACGCACGGAGAAGCAGGTTTGAGGTTTCCTGGGCAGGTTGAATTACATCGTGAGATTTATCTCGCAACTCACCCCTACCTGCGAGCCCATCTTCAAACTATTGCGTAAGAACTAGGCGATCCTGTGGAACAGCGACTGCCAAGAGGCCTTCGAAAAAATCAAACAGAGCCTCGCGAATCCCCCGGTGCTCATGCCACCTGTAATAGAAAGACCTATTTTCTTGTACATGACTGTGTTAGACGAGTCTATGGGGTGCGTGTTGGGTCAGCACGATGACTCTAGGAAAAAGGAACATGCCATTTACTATTTAAGCAAGAAGTTTACCGCCTGTGAGATGAATTACTCAATGTTGGAAAGGACGTGTTGTGCCTTGGTATGGGCATCACATCGTCTTAGGCAGTACATGCTCAGTCATACCACGTGGCTTATTTCCAAAATGGATCCCGTGAAATACATCTTTGAGAAGCTGGCCCTCACGGGACGAATCGCTAGGTGGCAGGTACTACTATCTGAATTCGATATTGTGTACGTCACCCAAAAGGCGATGAAGGGGGGCGCCTTGGCAGATTATTTCGCCCAACAACCCCTCCAAGATTACCGTCCGATGCACCCCGAGTTCCTGGATGAAGACATCATGGCCCTGTCATACCCTAATTTCGTCCGAGGATTATTACTTGATGACATGCAATCTTTGGTTAGCCGATTTGAGATACTTGGCGGCCTTTGTTGCACAATAAATGAAGTCCCGAGACGTGTCAAGAATCAAAAGGAAGCAGGCTTGCGCGATCCATGAAATTCCGTGATATGGCAGAAATCGAAAAGATGTGTTTTTGCGTAATCCGTGAGTTTCCGTAACTTCTTCGAAAGCTAAAAAAGAGTAAATACATAATCCGTGAGGATTCGTAACCTTGCGGAAGGAAAATAAGTACCGTTACGAAATTCGTAAAGTTTCGTAACGTTACGGAAAAAGAATTACCAAAAAAAATAGAAGGGGATGCATTTAGTAAAAAAGGGGGGTACAAATAGCAATCTGGCCCACTTGGGCCTTCCAGATCCTTCCTCCAGAAGGCTGTTGCTTCTGGAGGAAGCAACCTTGCTCGCCTGGGCGAGCTGGGTGGCAAGCTCGTCCCCTATTTTGCTATAAATAAGGGGAGGAGTGAAGAAGAAAGGGTTCAGCCTTCTTGGCACTTCTCATTCTCTCGAAATTGCTGAGGAAAATTATTTCCGTGAAGAAAATCCAAGCCGAGGCGCTTCCGTAACGTTTCCGTGAGTAATTACGCGAAGATTCTCGACCGTTCTTCAACATTCATCGTTCGTTCTTCGTTTTCTTCAGTCTTCAACGGGTAAGTACCTCAAACCGAGCTTTTTAATTCATTCTATGTACCCGTGGTGGTCCACATTTTGTTTCATGTATTTTTATTCTCATTTTCATTCGCTTTTTATACCCCCTTTTGACGTGCTTAAGCCATTTATTTAAGTCATTTCTCGCCTAATCTAAAAATAAAATAAATTTCCACCGATCGTTTGAATTGTATCATCCGTTAATTTCGGTTAAAATGAATTCCGATCGTTCGGTCATGCCGAAACCACGTTGGAAATCAAAAAAGAGGTAAAATAATAATATAATAATAAAAAATCCCTTTTAGTAAAATAAAGCGAAAAAATCAATCGGACGTTTTCTCTTTGGGATTTCTCATTCTTAATTGAATTGACTAATAACTAAAGTGAAACCAAGGCTAAAAATCAATTCGCCTAGTCCAGCTCGTCCACAAAAATAGGGTTTTGGAAAGTTTATCATTTCAGTTTCTTACCAAGTAAATGGATCATTTTTAAGGTCCAACGCCTTAAAATGATCACCTTTCAAGTAAAAAGAATCACTTGATTCACGCATAAGAAAGAACAACGTAGGTCTGATTTCCTCTTCGATGGAGGGTACGTAGGAGCAAAAGCCCCGCTTTTGTCGACCTCAAAAAATAAAAAGAACTAAAAGTTAAGATAACACAATTTCCACAATTCTAAAAAATAGGTTGTTGTCCTTTGAGACAAACGTGAGAGGTGCTAATACCTTCCTTAAGCGTAAATACAACTCCCGAACTTAGAATTTTCATTTTGACCGGTTTCCTTCGGTTTTTCCGACGTTTTCCACAAATAAACGTTGGTGGCGACTCCGCGCATCTTTCCTCCTTTGGAAAGCGCACTCGTGAGCCTCGCCTTCGCTCGCCCGCGAAGGGCACGTTGCGACAGTTGGCGACTCCACTGGGGACTTTTTGTGAGTTAGGCCTATTTTAAGGAATTGTGGATTTGTGAAACTTCGTGTGTGCATTTGTTGAACTGTGTAAAATGTAAATAATTGTTGTATACTTTGCATTCTTTACACTGCATTCTAAGCACCCACGGGTTTGAGTAAAAAAGGGGCCCTACACCCAGGTTCATAGGAATTTAAGGAGTGGAGGTGAATCTATCATCATGCTAGGTCTCCGACTTGCTTGATAATAGTGAAACCTCGTCTACGGCTTTCTCTCTTTATAATGTGTTGTCGCTGGTATTCCATACCGCCACAATATTATTATCTTGAGTGATGATACCTCTAGAAAACAGTCGTGTGAGTTATGAATTGTTGGGGAATAGTTATTAGAGACCCCTAGATATTGTCCTATAGGTTCCCAAATAGGGGCAAAGAGCAAACACGCTCCGTGCCATTTGTTTTCATGCATCTTTTGATAAAAAGCACTAGTTTATAGTTTTTGCTAGTGGTGTTTGGTTTCTTTAGAGTAATACGTAACCTTTTTAATGCTACGTCGAGGCGCCATCATGCCCAAATGTAGCATTAAAGTTAGATCCCTGCGGTCTCGTATGTGTGAATTACCCCTTTGTGTTGTTTTCTTTCCGATTCATGCATATGCATTGCATCATTCATGTCGGAGTCTTGATCCACCCCTTTTTTAGGTAAAATGATGGGGACAAATCAAAACGGCAAAAGGTTTTATCAAGTCAAGGTTAAAAGTCTAGATGTCACTAGCCTCAAGGAATTGGGACGATTGATGGGACCTCTCCAAAGGCAAGCCTTCCGCAAAGTGTACGGGAAGATTCTAGATTTGGCCGCAGCGGAGGTATTTACGGAAGCTGTCGTATCCCTCGCCCAATACTATGACCAGCCGTTGAGGTGTTTCACGTTTGGGGACTTCCAAATGGTACCAACTATTGAAGAGTTTGAGGAAATATTAGGATGCCCTCTTGGGGGGAGAAAACCGTATCTTTTCTCCGACTTTCTTCCTTCCTTGAGCAAGATTGCAGCTGTGATTGGGGATTCAGCAAAAGAGTTGGATCGCATGAAACAAACTCACAATGGAGTAGTGGGCCTACCACGGAAATACTTGGAAGGCAAGGCAAGGGATATGGCGAGCCAAGAGAAGTGGGGCCCGTTTGCGGATATTTTAGCTTTGCTGATTTTTTGGGTTGTCCTCTTTCCGAACGTTGACGGTTTGGTAGACTTAGCCGCCATTGATGCTTTCCTTGCATATCACCATAGCAAGGAAAGTCCAGTGGTGGCTATCTTGGCAGATATGTTTGACACCTTTGACCGGGGGTGTGAGAAAAATAGTGCACGGATTGTCTGTTGTTTACCCGCTCTCTGTGTGTGGTTGATTTCACACCTATTCCGACAAGACACGAGACACTCGTGTCCGCTTCAAAGCTATCGCTCATGCGCCGAAAAAGGAAGAGTCGATTGGGACCAACATTTGGCTGGGATCGAGGGCAGCGCGATCAATTGGTTTCCTCGTTGGAAGGAAGGCAAGGAAGGAGTTCTTTTCTCGTGTGGGGACTACCCTAATGTTCCATTGATAGGGACTAGGGGGTGTATTAATTATAATCCCGCACTCGCCATAAGACAGCTAGGGTACCCAATGAGGGGAGCGCCAACTGAAGAAAGTCTCTCGCCTTTCCTTGTGAGGAATCTAGGCGCGCAAGGTCTCGAGGTTACACAAAGAATCCACAAGGCGTGGAGGAGTCCGTTGAGGAAAGACAAGGAGCTTAGGGGCATCCGTAATGGCGTCATCGGAGGTTATCATGGATGGCTAAGAATTCACACGCGAGGGTTAGATTGGCTCTCCAAGTTGAAAGTTATCAATGAGGAGAACTTCGAAGCTCCGGAGGAAGATGAAGAAGGCCGAGCTCTAAAATTGGAGCTATGGAAGGCAAGGCTCGCCAAGGAGAAGTTCAAATCAGCTGCTACACACATCCAGAAAGAGTGCACCGAGTTACAAGAGGAAAACGCGGCCACTGCAAGAGCCCTTGAACAAGTAACCAAAAGGGCCCGCAAGGAGGAATATGGCCGAGAGAAATTCCGAGGAGCATTGTGGGGTAGCAACAATGAGCTCAAGCTCCGAAGAGAGGAGAGAGATCGGTCACGGGTGCATGGCATGATCTTAAAAGAAGAGTTAGTTGCTTGCGCGAGGTCCAAAAGGAGTTTGGCTCAACACTTGGAAGCCGCGGAGCAAAGCATGCTAGCTATCATAGGGCAATACAAGGAAGAGTTGAACCAGTCTGTGGCCCATGAACAAAAGCTAGTGGAGGATTTTGCACAAGTGTACGCCGAAAAAGAAGCAAGAGGGAGGGTGATTGATGCATTGCATCAAGAAGCGACTATGTGGATGGATAGGTTCGCCTTAACTTTGAATGGAAGTCAAGACCTCCCGCGTCTATTAGCCAAAGCGAAAGCCATGGCCGAAGTGTGTACGGCCCCCGAGGAGATTCATGGGCTAATCAATTACTGTCAACACATGATATATTTGATGGCCCACATAATTAGAAACCGTTAGGTTCTCTTGTAATACCTTTGCATAATCTTGGCTAGATGAAAGCTTTGTTCTTTTTATAAAATGAGAAGTTCTGAACTCATCATGTTATCTAAAAACCTTGGGGTGGATCCAAGTGCTCCGATCATCCATTTGCATACTCATGTTTTGGTGGCATACTCACCGTTGTTTATTTCTTTAGGAATTTCATCATAACTAAGAAAACACCAAGGCACCCCTATAACACTCGATCCAGAAAAATGGATAATGAAGAGGGCATGCAGGAACAGATGAAGGCCGATCTATCGGCTTTAAAAGATCAAATGGCTTCCATCTCAGAGGTCATGTTAAAACTCCAGAAAACCATAGAGGACAAAGCCACGGCAACCGCCTCCAGTACGGTTAGGGAAGCGGAACCGGTGCTGCAACCCGCTTTAAATCCGGGCCGAGATAGAAACACGGCCATGTTTGGTCGAAGGTATAGTCCGCAAGGTTATCCTTATGGCTTGCCTCCGGACTTCACTCCCCGTGCCACCCCGGAAGATTTAAGCCAAGCCCCTACTTTTGAGGGGCAACTCCCGCCTTATGACGACTATCCCGGGCAAGACGATGAGGAAGGAGATACCCATCTTGGCCCCCTGCTCCACCTCAAAGATCCGTCCCCACATGAACTAACCCAACCGAACATAGTCCGCCATGTCCCGGCCACACCCACACCGGTAAAAGAATCTGTTCCCTTCGCGGAAGATAAGGGAAAGATTGAGGCGCTTGAAGAAAGGTTAAGAGCAGTCGAGGGCCTTGGCAATTACCTATTCTCGGATTTAGCACATTTATGTCTCGTACCCAATATCGTCATTCCTCCCAAGTTCAAAGTATCGGACTTTGATAAGTACAAAGGGATGACATGTCCGAAGGGACATCTTCGGATGTATTGCCGAAAGATGGGGGCGTATTCTGCGGACGAAAAATTGTTGGTCCATTTCTTTCAAGACAGCTTGGCCGGGGCAGCTGTAGCATGGTATACCAATCTGGAAGCTTCCCAGATTCGATCATGGAAGGACTTGGCAACTGCCTTCATTAGGCAGTACCAGTACAATACGGACATGGCTCCCGATCGGAACCAGGTTTAGAGTATGACTAAGCGAGAGCATGAGTCCATTAAGGAATATGCCCAAAGATGGAGAGATCTCGCAGCCCAAGTCGTACCGTCCATGACGGAAAGGGAGATGATCACAATTATGGTAGATACGTTACCCACGTTCTACTATGAAAAGCTGATAGGCTACATGCCAGCTAACTTTGCGGATCTCGTCTTCGCCGGAGAAAGGATTGAATCCGGACTACGAAAAGGCAAGTTCGAATATGCTTCCAATGTGGCCCCCAACAACAACAGAAGAGCCCCAGTAGTGGGCGCGAGGAAAAAGGAAGGAGACGCCCACGCAGTCACCACCGCCCCGACGTAGATGAAAGTACCCCAAAATATCCAAAGCTCATACCAGCCCAATCCCCCAAATTTTTTAATCCGAGCCGGGAATTCTCTCCCGACTCAAGTAAAAGGACCACCCGCAGCAGAAAGAGCGCCGGCCCAACGCACGGCTCCAGCCGCTCCCCGGCCAGTTAGTAATATAGCCCCCGACGCGACCTATAAATATGCACAGCACCCGCCCCCGAGAGATAACTTCTCCCCTATTCCCATGGCATACTCCGAGTTATGGCCTTCATTATTGGAGAATCATTTGGTGGTGGCCATACCCGGGAAGGTCTTCCAACCACCCTACCCCAAGTGGTACGACCCGGGTGCCAAGTGTGTGTACCATAGTGGAGCTCCCGGACACAATATCGACTCTTGCATCCCGTTCAAGTATAAAGTGCAGCACTTGATTAGTGTCGGCTGGCTAGCGTTTCAGGAGGAAGGACCAAATGTTAAAACCAACCCGCTAGCTAGTCATGGAGGGGCTAGCGTGAACACCGTCGAAAAGGACGGGCCATCGCGGGCAAAGAGGATAGGAGAGGTGGCTACTTCTAGACGCTTCATCTATCAATCACTGCAAGCGGCGTGCATGGTCTCCCGAGGTGGAGACGAAAGGGATGAATGTTTGTTTCACCTCGGGGAGTCGCATGATATGGAAACCTGTCCCGTGGTGGAAGAATTGCTTCAGCGGCTCATGGATTACGGGCAGCTCGAAGTGTCCATATGAGGGAGGGAAGAACCACAAATTTGCATGCAGTCGGAAGAGAAGAAAGTTCCTCTAACCCCCAAGGCCCTAGTGATATGTTTTACTAGGAAAGGGACCGGCTCCACACCCATGTATCCTCGGACAGTGCCCAAGCCAACGCCATTTGCATATCAAAGTAATAAGGCCGTTCCGTGGAAGTATACCCCTCCCGCGTTCAGTGAAAGAGTTACGACCGAAGTTGACTCCCTGTCAGCTAAGGTGACCAACATCACCGGCCTCAGTGGCATAACCCGCAGTGGTCGGGTGTTCGCTTCCCCTCACCCGGTGGAGTTGCCCTCCAAGGGAAAAGCGCCCATGGTCCAAGAGCCCACAGACGTAGCCACCCCCTCGAAAGAAGTTGATCCTCCAGTGGTAAGAGGGGCTGAAAAGAAAGAAGGTCTTCAAGGTAAGACGGTGACTTTGGAAGAGGCCCATGAGTTCCTCCGCCTCATCCAACAAAGCGAGTTTAAGGTAGTTGAGCAACTGAATAAAACTCCAGCAAGGATCTCTTTGCTTGAACTACTCATAAACTCCGAGCCTCATCGTGCGTTGTTGATGAAGGTCCTTAACGATGCCCATGTAGCACATGATATCTCAGTGGAGGGTTTTGAAGGCATCGTTAATCATATAACCACCAACAATTATATCGCGTTTGCGGAAGAAGAGATTCCCGTTGAGGGGAGAGGACACAACAAGGCTCTACATGTGTCGGTGAGATGTATGGACCACGTTGTCGCAAAGGTACTTATCGACAATTGATCGAGTTTAAATGTAATGCCGAAGACCACTTTGGAAAAGCTTCCTTTTAGTGCGTCACGTTTAAAACCGAGCTCGATGGTGGTGTGAGCCTTTGATGGTACTCGGTGGGAAGTGATGGGGGAAATCGACATTCCCATTCAGATAGGCCCTCACACTTGCAACGTGGTGTTTCAAGTAATGGATATAAATCCCGCCTATAGCTGCCTCTTGGGAAGACCGTGAATTCATGCCCTGGGAGTGGTCCCTTCAACGCTTCACTAGAAATTGAAGTTCGCAGTGGGTGGACTTTTAGTGATAGTGTCGGGTGAAGAGGATATGTTAGTGAGCTGCCCCTCCTCCGCACCGTACGTAGAAGCGGCAGAAGAATCATTGGAAACGGCTTTCCAATCCTTTGAGGTGGTGAGCTGTGCCTCTGTGGAACCAAGTCCGTCGCTACCTTCTCTCTCCAAAGCGGCCATAATGGTGGCGCGTGTTATGCTCAGGAACGGATTTGAGCCCGGAATGGGTCTAGGCAAGGACTGCCTCGGGAATGCCGACGTGGTCGATATCAAGGGAAATCCATACAAGTATGGATTAGGGTATGAACCCGGGATGCCGGGGAGGAGGAACGTGCCGTCGAGATTTCGGGCGGATAGGGTATGGCCCGGCCGTATTAGCCAGTGTTTCACCAGCGCTGGAATGGTGTCCGAGGAGGAGGTGGCCGCAATAGAAGAGGAGTTCCCTCAAGACCCACCAAGTTTTGTGCAACCATGCCACCCCGATTCCCAAGTGGGGAACTGGCGCGTGATAAGCCAATCAGAAGTCTATACCGCTGATTCCACGTAATTAGAGCCTATAGATTTCCTTTCTCTTTTGTTTTGTGAAACCTACCTTATTAAATAAACAAAGAGATCTTGTTTCATCTGTTCTTGCGGTTCCACCTTTTCTCATATCATTTTGCATGTTTTTCTTTTGTCTTGTTTGGTATAGATATGAGGGTCAATTCGTTGAGGATCCTAATAACGAGGGTTTGACAATCGATTTCGATCGAGATATAAGCCAAACGATAAATGAGGAAGAGGAAGAGGACGTCCCGTCACCAGAGTTGGAGAGGTTGGTCGCTCAGGAAGAACGTGAAATGAAGCCTCACCAAGAAGAAACCGAATTGGTAAACTTGCGGACCACGGAGGAAAAGAAAGAAGTAAAGGTAGGAACCGGTATGACCGCGCCTATCCGCCAAGGCTTGATAACCCTTCTTGAAGAGTATCAAGATGTCTTTGCGTGGTCGTATCAAGACATGCCTGGTTTGGATTCCGACATTGTGCAGCATAAGTTGCCTTTGAATCCTGGGTCTTCCCCGGTTAAGCAAAAGTTACGAAGAATGAAACCCGAGATGTCTTTAAAAATTAAAGAAGAAGTAAGGAAGCAGTTTGATGCAGGATTCCTAGCTATGGCGCGGTACCCGGAATGGGTGGCCAATATTGTCCACGTCCCGAAAAAGGACGGCAAGGTTCGAATGTGTGTAGACTACCGGGACTTGAACCGAGCCAGTCCTAAAGACAATTTTCCCCTGTCACACATTGATATATTGGTAGATAATACAGCCAAATTCGCTTTTTTTTCATTTATGGATGGTTTCTCGGGGTATAATTAGATAAAGATGGCACCCGAAGATGTAGAGAAGACCACTTTCGTCACCCTATGGGGGACATTCTGCTATAAAGTGATGGCCTTCAGGCTGAAAAATGCTGGGGCAACCTATCAGCGTGCCATGGTGGCGTTGTTCCATGATAGGATGCATAAGGAAATAGAGGTCTACGTAGATGACATGATTGCCAAGTCTCGGACTGAGGCCGAACACCTTGTCAATCTGCGTAAGCTGTTTGGAAGGTTGCGGAAATACCAATTAAAACTGAACCCAACCAAATGCACCTTTGGGGTGAAGTCGGGGAAGCTGCTAGGATTTATCGTAAGTCAGAAAGGGATAGAGATAGATCCTGAGAAAGTAAAGGCCATCCTTGAAATGCCAGAACCACGCACGGAGAAGCAGGTTCAGGGGTTTTTAGGCAGGTTGAATTATATCGCGAGATTTATCTCGCAACTCACCCCTACCTGTGAGCCCATTTTTAAGCTGTTACGTAAGAACCAAGTGGTCCTATGGAACAGTGACTGCCAAGAGGCCTTCGAGAAGATCAAACAGAGTCTCGCGAATCCCCCGGTGCTCATGCCACCTGTAACAGGAAGACCTCTTTTCCTGTACATGACCGTGTTGGACGAGTCTATGGGGTGCGTGTTGGGTCAGCATGATGATTCTGGGAAAAAGGAGCAAGCCATCTACTATCTGAGCAAGAAGTTTACCGCATGTGAGATGAATTACTCAATGCTGGAAAGGACGTGTTATGCTCTGGTATGGGCATCACATCGGCTTAGGCAGTATATGCTCAGCCATACCACGTGGCTTATTTCCAAAATGGATCCCGTGAAATACATCTTTGAAAAACCGGCCCTCACGGGACGAATCGCTAGGTGGCAGGTACTATTATCTGAATTCGATATCGTTTACGTCACCCAAAAAGCGGTAAAGGGAAGTGCCTTAGCAGATTATTTGGCCCAGCAACCCCTCCAGGATTATCGGCCGATGCACCCCGAGTTCCCAGATGAAGATATCATGGCCCTGTTTGAAGAGAAGCGGACGCACGAGGACATAGACAAATGGATTGTTTGCTTCGATGGGGCATCTAATGCTTTGGGCCACGGAATAGGGGCAGTCCTTGTATCCCCGGATGATCAGTGTGTTCCTTTCACGGTTTGGCTAGGTTTTGATTGTACCAACAATATGGCCGAGTACGAAGCATGCGCCCTCGGGGTTCAGGCGGCCATTGATTTTGATGTGAAACTACTCAAGGTGTATGGAGACTCAGCTTTGGTGATACGCCAGTTGAAAGGAGAATGGGAAACTAAGGATCTGAAGTTGATACCCTATCAAACTCACATCTTGAGGTTAGCCAAGTACTTTGACAACATTTCCTTCCACCACATACCTCGGGAAGAGAAACAAATGGCTGATGCACTAGCCACCCTGGCATCCATGTTTCAACTTGCCCCACACGGGGATCTGCCGTACATTGAATTCAAATCTCAAGGCAGGCCGGCATATTGTTATGCAATAAAGGAAGAGCGGGATGGGAAACCGTGGTATTTCGACATCAAGCAGTATGTCGAGAACAAAGAATACCCACCAGGAATTTCTGACAATGACAAAAGGACGTTGAGGAGATTGGCTACTGGTTTCTTTGTAAGTGGTACCATCCTGTACAAACGAAACCAGGACATGACCCTCCTACGATGCGTAGATGCCAAAGAGGCGAACCTTATGATTGAGGAGATCCACGAGGGTTCCTTTGGGACACATGCCAATGGGCATGCTATGGCCAGAAAAATCCTTAGGGCCGATTATTATTGGCTCACCATGGAAAGCGATTGCTGCGCTCATGTACGCAAATGTCATAAATGTCAGGCATACACGGACAATGTCAATGTTCCGCCACATCCTCTAAATGTTATGTCCGCCCCTTGGCCTTTTTCCATGTGGGGGATCGATGTCATTGGGGCCATCGAACCCAAAGCGTCGAATGGTCACCGCTTCATTCTTGTGGCGATAGATTACTTCACCAAATGGGTCGAAGCAGCTTCTTATACTAATGTCACAAGGAATGTGGTAGTTAGATTCATAAAGAAGGAGCTGATTTGTCGATACGGACTCCCCAAGAAGATCATTACTGACAATGGCACCAATCTGAACAACAAGATGATGCAGGAAATGTGCGAGGACTTCAAGATCCAGCATCATAACTCTACCCCTTATCGGCCAAAGATGAATGGGGCTGTAGAGGCTGCGAATAAGAATATTAAGAAGATTGTTCAAAAGATGACAGTACCATACAAAGATTGGCATGAGATGTTACCTTTCGCCCTACACGGATACAGAACCTCGGTACGAACTTCTACTGGGGCAACGCCGTTTTCCTTGGTTTATGGGATGGAAGCAGTCCTCCCATTTGAGGTAGAGGTTCCTTCTCAGAGGATAATGGCGGAGTCAGGCCTAGAAGAGTCAAAATGGGCTCAAGCACGCTACGACCAACTTAACCTTATTGAAGGTAAGCGTTTGGCCGCCATGAGCCATAAGCGTTTATATCAACGAAGGATAAAGAACGCATTCGACAAGAAGGTACGCCCGCGCAAGTTCAACGAGGGGGACCTCGTGCTGAAGAAAATGTCTCATGCTGTTAAAGATAATTGAGGCAAGTGGACCCTGAATTATGAAGGACCTTTCGTGGTGAAAAGAGCTTTTTCTGGGGGTGCTCTGATACTCACCCACATGGATGACGAGGAGCTGCCCTCACCCGTGAACTCCGATGTGGTTAAACGATATTACGCTTGAAGTCTGGGGCAATCGAGAGGACCGTTGCATGTTTTTATTTCTGAGTTGTTCTCGTTCTTCTTGGTTTCCTCTAGGGATTCCCATTCACTGTATTTGTCTCGTTTCTTTGAAAAGAAAAGATGGGCGAGGTTTCAGTCCTCCCTTTGGTTTCAAACTTTGTGTTTTAGATTTGTTATAACTTGAGCCCTCTTCGCTCGATGTATGGGGTGCCCCAAACGCTTATTTAAAATTGAATCTAACCAGCCCTCACTAAAAGAAAGTCATCACATTAGGAACATTCATACATGCACATACACATGCATATTTTGTGGTAACAGGGGCAGGGCCTTCTTAGGTTACGGTTAGAAGTCGAGACAAGTTGACTGCGGAAATCAACCAAGGTAAGACGATGACCGGACACGATTGGCCACGGATTTTTTGTTTCCTACTTGCAGGTACATAGGGACGGATGCAAGTGGGGATGGGGTCACGACCGACCGATCATTGCCCCTTCCCGGCGCTAAACAAGTAGAGAACGTCGCTGCAAGGCAGCCCAATATCCTTTGAATTCGCAGTATTTTACTACTATTGTTTGTTTTTTAAGTAATCAACGCCTAATTCTAACTAAAGTAGGCTCAAATAGGCAAAACGCTAGCCCATAAGAGAGAGGGGGGCATGGTTAATGCACCCTTAAAAAAAAATTGGCAGGTTAGCTCGCCTGGGCGAGCAACCCCTGCACTCAAAATATAAAAACGAGGGAGGGGAACGTTTTTGTATCCAAAAACTCCCCCCCCCCCCCTTCATTCAAAAGAGAGGACTCACGAAGGCTTGGGTTTTTGCTCCCTCAAGCCACTTTTGGTTGCCTTTTGCTTTCATTTTTGGTGTTATTATTCACTCCAACAAGTAAGTATTCAATCCTTGATGTTTTTAGCTTCCCATTGGTATATTTTCTTCATCTTTTGGTGCTCCAAATTGTGAGAATGTGCTTATATTTGTGGGGCAGTTTTGGTTTGTTTTTATGCTTGTTTTCTTGAGTTGAGGATTTGAATGAGAAGGCCTTAGGCCTATGCTGTATTCTGAAGCAATGGGGGATGCCACATTGTCCCCATCCTCTTGCAATTTATGTCCAAACATGCACTCACCAAGTGCTCGGTGAAATGCCCCAATGATGTATGAATATGATTTTGTAAAATTGGGAGAGTGGGACTGCTTCTTATATGTAGGTGCAGCATAGGAGATTCAAAATAGGTGCCCAAATGCAATTCCAAGCTTAGGAACCCAAACTTGTAGCTTCAATGCAAGGAAACATGCTTATGGCTAGGAATCCAAAATTTGGTTTTTAGAATTAGAAAAACATGAAAATTAGGACTTGCTTGTGAGAGTTTTTGCTCAAGTATACATAGGTAAATATAAGGAGCATGAAATTCCTAGCAAAGTGTGAATGATTGTCTTCCTAAATGAATGTATGATAGCATGGAATTCCCTTTTGAATGCAAGTGTGTGTATAATGTAAATAGCTTGCCAATATGAATAAATGTGAGTGAAACAATGAAAATTTGTATGATATATATTTCAAACATATGTAGGTAGTTTGTAAATAGCAAATGTTTAGGACATAGTTAAGTGTAAATTTTGACGCAATGCTTTGAGCGTGAGAGTGTGTGTTCTTTTCAAATGCATATATATATGTATGACAACTAGAATGTGTTGGATGGCCTCTATGTTGATAAATAGTAGGATATTCTACACATATGCATGTGCATAAATGTGTTACTTTAAACGTGTGCATGAGTCCGTTCTAAACCGGGGGGATTAGCATGACGTTTTTGCGTTAAGATAAGCATTATCTTGTAAAACTAACTTCTAAATGTTTGTTCTCGCAGGAAATGGCCCCGAGGAAACTTGCCTCAAGGAGATCCAGGAAGGATAAAGCGGCCGAAGGAACTAGTTCCGCTCCCGAGTATGATAGTCACCGCTTTAGGAGCGCTGAACACCAGCAGCGCTTCGAGGCCATCAAGGGATGGTCATTTCTCCGGGAGCGACGCGTCCAGCTCAGGGACGACGAGTATACCGATTTCCAGAAGGAGATAGTTTGCCGGCGGTGGGCATCACTGGTCACCCTCATGGCCAAGTTCGACCCAGACATAGTCCTCGAATTTTATGCCAATGCTTGGCCTACAGAGGAGGGCATGCGAGATATGAGGTCCTGGGTGAGGGGTCAGTGGATCCCGTTTGATGCAGATGCTATCAGCCAGTTCCTGGGATACCCTTTAGTGCTGGAAGAGGGTCAGGAGTGCGAGTATGGCCAGAGGAGGAACCGGTCCGATGGGTTCGATGAGGAGGCCATCGCCCATTTGCTATGTATACCGGGACAGGATTTTGCCCGGACTGCTGCCGGGAGACGGGTGCGGATCATGCGCACCAACATGACCACCCTGACTCAGATCTGGATGACTTTGCTGCTCAGCAACATCCATCCCAGCGACCATAATTCCGACCTCCCCCTACCGAAGTGTCAGCTGGTGTACGCCATCCTGACACGGATGAGCATTCACGTGGCTTAGTTAATCGCTGATGCCATCTATCTATTTGCAGGTATGGCGCCTACCAGGCACCCTCTAGACCCGGATAAGTCCAACAGGGCCCTGGGATTCCCCGCCTTGATCACAGGACTCTGCCAGTCGTTTGGAGTCCCCATCGCACCTAGCAAGGTGATTCGGCCGCCCATCACCCGAGCTTTTGTTGAGAAGTATTGCACACAGAGACAGGCCCAGGGGGATGTTCCGTAGGCCGCAGACGCGCCGCCACCTCATCAAGCTGGTCCAGCCGGATCGTTTGATACGGAGCAGTATTTGCGACATTTGGTTCGCCAGCAGGCGGCCAACCACCGGGCTCATGTATAGACCCATGATTGTCTTTACCAGATGAGCCTCAGCCTGCAGAGCCAGGGTTTTACTTCTTTTCCGTGCCCTACTCCGGATCAGTTCAGGGCAGAGGTCGCTTGGCCTGGAGATTGGCCTGAGGCCCGAGCAGGAGAGGCACCTGCAGAGGCACCTGCAGAGGCACCAGCAGAGGCTCCCAACGAGGCAGATGAGGCCCGTGAGGACGAGGAGATTGCCGATTTACTTGATTTCTTGGGAGGGAGCGGGGCCACATGATTGGGAGATCTCTTGATCCATATTTCTTTTTGTTTCTATTTTTCTTATATATATTTTTGTTTGACTAAGGGACTAACGTTTGTTTCATGTTTTGACTTTTGTTTTGTACATACATATCATTTGAGTCGTTACGTCGGTACTTGTTTTGTTGTTGTCAATAATGTTTGTTGAAATTCCGGAACCGTGTAGAGTTTTTTTTTCATTTAGGAACGTCATCCTAAAAAATAAAATGAACCAAAAATCCTAATAAAAAGAGAGAAGCGTTGTGAATAAAGTCATGTTCATAAAGAAAAGAAAAAGGTTTCTATTTATACATGTATGTAAAAGGAAAATGTGTATAGAAGGTTTTTGTGTATAAATGATGCGTGGAAAGGAATTCTTGTGTGTGTGAGCAACGGGTGTATATGAAGAAACTTTTGTATGAACCATAAGTGTGTGTTGGGAAAAATGAAAAAATCTTTGAACGTAAATAGGGTTTGTATATAGACCGTGTGACGTAAAGAGAAAGAGTTCCAATGCGTGTACAGAAAAAGTTTGTCATGTATAAGAATGTAGATATACAAAGGAAAGTTTTCCTCATAGAGGGCCATCGGTGTATAGTTTTGTGAATATAAAAATGAAACAAAAAAAGGAAAAAGAAAGGAAGACCTTGAAGGTCGATATGTTATAGTTAAGAAGTATAAATCATTCGTAAAGAGCAAACGTATTTTTTGGAAACAAGGGACTTATGCTAAGAGTTTATTTTCCGGAATGAACCGAGATAAGGATGGATGAATTCATTGAACTGATAAAAGAACATAACTTGGAAACGTTGGGTCTGTCTGCGTAAATTCCCAACCATAGTATCACAATGCCATAAACGGGATGCTTGAGTGCCCACCTGGCTGTAGCCATGACTAATTTTGCACGTTGTTTTCAAATCATCATTGTCACACGTGCCTTATGGAGTGATATGGGAGTTCGGCCCGAGACCGACACCTTGACACCCAAATTTGTTTCGCCCCAGATATCAAGATTGGGTTCTCGCGATAAAAGACCCCATTGAAACACAACCTTAGACCTTTTTGAACCTTGGCCTGTAAAAAAGGAATCCTCATTCTTTCCACCGAAGCAAAGGACAGTGGAATCTCCTCAAGGGAGAGCAAATAGAATGCTAAAACCCGATTTCCCAAAGAAAGGGATGGGGAAGGAAAAGTGAAAAGAAAGAAAAGGAAGAAATGGAAAGAAAGAAAAAAAAAAGGAAAAAAGAGATGAAAATAAAGAAAAGAACAGAAGAAAGGAAAGAAGGATTCCCGATCAAAGATCAAAAAGGAAGAGAAAAGGGAAAAGAAGCAATTCTCGATCAATGAAACAAAGAGGACAGAAACTCTTCAAGCCAGATAAATTTTCAGCAAGGTAAGGGACTGCCGGCGAAGGAAAACCCAATTTTGGTGTCTCTTCCTTTCGAATTTCCATTCAAAGTCATTCTCGACTGGCGATATCCCACCCCACATGAACAAAGAGGAAAAGACCGAAACACCCAGCTTCCTCTCCAAAATACACTACCCTCGAGAAAATCCTATTGGTTCGTGATCGTACGTTTGATCTTTGATTCGATAGGAAGTCGTGTGCAAAATAGAGTCATGGTGCAGTTATGGTTTGGGAATAGGATAAAACACTTGCCTTGTGAGCTTTATACACTATGAGTGACTTATTTTCAGCTTAGCCCGATGTTTCCCCTGCATGTTCATTTAAAAGCTAAAAGTTGACATCCTGCCCTTCATTCTCAGTTACAAGGAAGATTACCCTTGGCACAAGTATATTGTTTCTCTAAGATGTGGTGCTCTCGCGAATGATTTATTTTTCTTTGCAAAAAAGCATGTTTTCCTTTTAGGTGGAAAAACCCGGTGGACCGTTCGGTCCTGCCAATCTTTTTTCGGAGCCCCATGAATTTCGTTTTCGTTCATGTGTCCTCCACCCTCGAGTTTGGAGCCATGCGTAGTGATTGCTTAGTGCAATTCTCCATTCTTAATCTTTTTTCGGAGCCCCATGAATTGCGTTTTCGTTCATGTGTCCTCAACCCTCGAGTTTGGAGCCATGCGTAGTGATTGCTTAGTGCAATTCTCCATTCTCAATCTTTTTTCGGAGCCCCATGAATTGCGTTTTCGTTCATGTGTCCTCCACCCTCGAGTTTGGAGCCATGCGTAGTGATTGCTTAGTGCAATTCTCCATTCTCAATCTTTTTTCGGAGCCCCATGAATTGCGTTTTCGTTCATGTGTCCTCCACCCTCGAGTTTGGAGCCATGCGTAGTGATTGCTTAGTGCAATTCTCCATTCTCAATCATTTTTCGGAGCCCCATGAATTGCGTTTTCGTTCATGTGTCCTCCACCCTCGAGTTTGGAGCCATGCGTAGTGATTGCTTAGTGCAATTCTCCATTCTCAACCCTTTTTCGGGGCCCCATGAATTGCGTTTTCGTTCATGTGTCCTCCACCCTCGAGTTTGGAGCCATGCGTAGTGATTGCTTTGTGCAATTCTCCATTCTCAATCTTTTTTCGGAGCCCCATGAATTGTGTTTTCGTTCATGTGTCCTCCACCCTCGAGTTTGGAGCCATGCGTAGTGATTGCTTAGTGCAATTCTCCATTCTCAACCCTTTTTCAGGGCCCCATGAATTGCGTTTTCGTTCATGCGTCCTCCACCCACGAGTTTGGAGCCATGCGTAGTGATTGCTTAGTGCAATTCTCCATTCTCAACCCTTTTTCGGACCCCATGAATTGCGTTTTCGTTCATGCGTCCTCCACCCACGAGTTTGGAGCCATGTGTAGTGATTGCTGAGTGCAATCCTCCATTCTCCAGAGTTTTTCATCGTCAAGGGCGGATCCTCTTGACTAGAAATGTGATCTTTGTTATGTTCCCAATTGTTTCTTTTTCCCAAAAGTGTATATGTATATTATATTTGTTGTTCTTGTTGTTGTTTGTATTGTGTTGTGCAGAAAAAAAAAAAAAAAAAAAAGAAGGAGTAGAGACGAGAGTCGTCATGGACTAATCACGGAAAGGGCAAGACGGACAAAATCAGTGTCTTATCTTTGCTTTCCTCTTATCTCCGATAAAAGGTAAGTAAAGAGGGGCAACTGTCATACCCTAATTTCGTCCGGGGATTATTACTTGATGACATGCAATCTTTGGTTAGCCGATTTGAGATACTTGGTGTCCTTTGTTGCACAATAAATGAAGTCCCGAGACGTGTCAGGAATCAAAAGGAAGCAGGCTTGCGCGATCCGTGAAATTCCGTGATATGGCAGAAATCGAAAAGATGTGTTTTTGCGCAATCCGTGAGTTTCCGTAACTTCTTCGAAAGCTAAAAAAGAGTAAATACATAATCCGTGAGGATTCGTAACCTTGCGGAAGGAAAATAAGTATCGTTACGAAATTCGTAAAGTTTCGTAATGTTACGGAAAAAGAATTACCAAAACAAAAAAAAGGGGGTGCATTTAGTAAAAAGGGGGGTACAAATAGCAATCTGGGCAAGCTCCTCCCCTATTTTGCTATAAATAAGGGGAGGAGTGAAGAAGAAAGGGTTCAGCCTTCTTGGCACTTCTCATTCTCTCGAAATTGCTGAGGAAAATTATTTCCGTGAAGAAAATCCAAGCCGAGGCGCTTCCGTAACGTTTCCGTGAGTACTTACGCGAAGATTCGCGACCGTTCTTCAACATTCATCGTTCGTTCTTCGTTTTCTTCAGTCTTCAACGGGTAAGTATGATGCAATCCTATCCCGCAAGGGCATTGGCTAGAAAACTCCAAGTAGATTGGGCTAGAGATCCAAGGAAAGGCCCTAGGGTTCTCATGAGCCTTAGGGTAGATTTCGAGCCCATGGGCTAAGTATGAGCCCGCTTATCTTTGTAAATATTAGAATAGGTTATTCCTTCGTCTAGGCCTTTTATTTTGGCCATTCTAGTAGTATAGGGTTTTAGTCTTGTATTTCGGGGCATTTTGAGTTGTCTTTGTAATAAGGACTTTTTTTTGTTATTTTCATGTTTTTAGTCATGGGGGTGAGCTTAGCTATTATAGGGGGTGTGTAGCTAAGCTCTAGCTTCTCATCTCAAGGAGGTGAGCTTAGCTATTATAGAGGTATGTGTAGCTAAGCTCTAGCTTCTTAAGGAATCTTCTTAAGGAAGCTTCTCAAGGAGGTGAGCTTAGTTATGAGAGGGGTGTGTGTAGCTAAGCTCTAGCTTCTCAAGGAAGTTTTCTCAAAGAAGCTTCTCAAGGAAGTTTTCTCAAGAAAGCTTCTCAAGGAAGCTACCTAGTCTATAAATAGAAGCATGTGTAACACTTGTTGTAACTTTGATGAATGAGAGTCTTGTGAGATATACTTCAAAGTTCCACTTCTCTCCCTCTTTTATTCCTTCAATTTCGTGCTCCCCCCTCTTTCTTTCCCTCCCTCTTTCTTTTCCTCCATTGAAGCATCCTTCCAAGCTTCTTATCCAAGGCTCATCTTGATGGTGAAGCTCCTTCCTCCATGGCTTATTACATAATGGATGGCGCCTCCTCTCACCTCTTTTCCTTTGTCTTCCACTGCATCTCCATGGTGGAAAATCACCATTAAAGGATCCCATTGAAGCTCAAAGATCCAGCCTCCATAGAAGCCCCACAAGCAAGCTTCCATCAAGTGGTAATCAGAGCATAAAAGCTTCAAGTAGGTGCTCCTTAAACCTCCATTAATTTTTTTTTCTTTACCTTCTCTTCCATTGTTGTTTCTTCATTTTTCTCCATGTATCTCCTCACATGTCTTGCTCTAAATGTTGTTAACATGATTCTTTAGAGTTTCCACCGATTAAACTTGCTATAGAAGTTAGATTTGATTTTCTATGGTTCAAATTTCTTGTTCTTGTTCTTGAACCATGAATTATGTTGAGTTTAGGTTCCTTTGAGTTTTTTCTTGTTATTTTTTGTGGCTGAAACCTAAACCATAAAATTCTTACAAAAATATTAAAGTAGAAGAAAACCTCATAAATCTAGAGTGACTTGTTCACCTATTGTAGTTTTGTCATAGAAGTCATGTCTAGTCATGAAACTTGTCACATAAGATTTCTTATGTTGTGCTGAATTTTATTTTCTTGTTTCTTTGTCTAACTCATTTGTTCATGAGTGTATGAAATTATTTTAGCCTATTATTTGATTTGAGTCTAATCTTTCATGTTAGTTAGTCCTTAACATGTTCATGCAAAATTCTTAGAGAGTCTTTGATTGTGAACCTTTTCTTGAACTTTTAGGTTTCTTTATGATTGTGTCTATTGCGAATTTGAGTTTTGGTGATTGAATTGCTGGCTGAAATGTTGATCCTAAGTGAATATTTAACTCCTTAAACTGTGGTAAACAATCCTAGTGAGTTCAACATACATAGGAAGGTTGAAAGTAAGTCCAAGGCAATCAATATACCATGCTTAAAGAAACAAATCGCTGGTGCTGGCAGCTTGGACATACAAAATTGTAAAAATTACTGAGAATTGGTTACTTCGAATTTAGAGCTGAAATTTTTACTGAATTTTCTAGACATCTGGAAAAAAGTTATAAAAAAAGAAACAAGTGATTTGGATAAAAGGAAAAAATACGAAAAATCGCACAAGTTTGCAGGAAAATCAGTATCCAGAAAAAAAAGGTGAAAGGGAAGGGTGCTTGTTGGTTTGGCTCAAAATTTATTCTATAATTGGAAATTTCAATTCAAAATTAGTGTGAAGACAAGTGCCAAAGCTAGAGTTTTGTTGAGTCTTTTTTTTCAGTTTTTTTTACTCTACTCTAGAGCCATTCTAAGTTTCTCTTTGAGTCCTAGCTTGCTTCTATGTCCTTTTCATTGCTTTAATTGTTGAATAATCCTTGAAAAATTGTCTTGTTAAAACTCCATTGGTTTAGCTTTCATTTCATTTTTTTTGGTCTTTGGTTATTGCTTGTCTCTTTGTTTCCTTGTTTGTGGGTTGCCATATAGGGAATTGGAAGGAGGATTGGTGCCATCCCTTGAAGAATTTGAGTCCCGAAGCAAGGGGCCAACCACCTTAAGAGCTATTGGACTAAGAAGCACTCCAAATTGAGTGAATCAGCAAAGAGAGAACAACCACCAAAATTGAGGACCGTTTTGTAATTTTGTAATTTGCAATTTACTTACCTTCATTGCTTTCAAGTATTTGTAACAAAAAGGCCTTTCATTGGAAGTGTGTTGGGAGCCTCCAATAGGTTACCAAACTTCCATTCGTGTGTAATAATTTTAGGCAATTTTTACTTAGGATAGTGAGTGTTTTGTTGGGAACCTTGAATGTGGTCATCCAAACACTCTTTGGATTCACCTAGTTTACATTTCTTGCTTACTTTCATAGCTTATTTCTTTTACCTTCCATTGTCAAACCGCCTAGATAGCTTGCATTTTACCAATTAGTTTTTTTTTACCTTATCTTTTACACCTCTTTTAGTGTTTATTTGGCTAGTTTCAACCATAGTTTCTTTTACCTTTTGTTTTCAAACCTCCAACAAGAAAGAACCACAACTTAGGAACCAACATGAGTCATCATTCATCTAGTGTTAATGGCAAGGGTACTAGTCATAAAGACCCTTTATCTAGAATCTTAGATGAGTTGAGTTCCCTCAAGTTATGGAAAGAAAAACAAGAGAGAAAAGAAAAAGGAAAAAAAAGAGTGGAAGAAATAAGTCAAGATGAAAGAAAGAAAATAAGAGAGGAAGAAAGAAGAAAAATAATGAAAGAAATGAAAAGAGAAAAACATGCCTACTATAGTAGTCATAACTCTTGCAAAAGCCTAAGTGAAGAACTTCGTGACTATTACGAAGGAAGGCATAGGTCACATCTTAGACCTCACTCCCATAGAAGAGAAAAGGAAAAAAAGCCTCAAGAGGCTAACATTAAACTCTCATACTTCCATGGGAAGGACAATGTAGAGGCTAACTTAGATTAGGAAATAAGGGTAGAGCAACAACTTAAAAAGAAGTCTACTTCAAAATCTTATGGCTCTCACTCTTATCCAAAGAAAGACCAAGGTCAAGACATCTTAGGGGTGACACCTTCTAAGCCCAAAGATGATAAGGGAAAGACAATAGAAAAGCAAGCCCCTAAGGCTACTATGCAAGAGAAAACTAGCTCTATAAAGTGCTTTAAATGTCTTGGAAGAGGACACATTACTTCTCAATGCCCCACCACAAAAACCATGATTATGAGGGGCCAAGACATTTATAGTAGCCAAGATGAGGCTACTACTTCACCTTCCTCTAGTGAAAGTGAAAAAGCAAAAGGGGAAGAATCTAGTGAAGAAATCTACCCCCAAGAAGAAGGACAACCATTAGTGGTTAAAGAAAAGTGTAAGGAGGTAAGTGTCTCCTCCAAGAGTTTAGCTAAGAAGGAAACTCATTTTACAATAAAGACAAACATTAAAGAAACTTTCCCTCTTAGACAACCTCCACATTTTCTCTTTTGTAAAAAGGCACTTGCTAGCATTGCCACACCTCTTGGGCTTGAGTTTATTCCTCAAGTAAAGAAGTTGTTGGATGAGGGTTTGGTTCGCAAGAGCTTAAATCCTTGTGCTTTGTTGGTGCCCAAAATAGGTATTATTAGGCATCAAGTCCCTAAAATAGGTGGTATGATGAATGTTTTAAGTGGTGCAACCCTCTTTTGTAAAATCACTCATACACCTAACATCTTCATGGTGTGTGTACATAGGGACCCATTAGGTAGGTTTGTTCTTATTTTTAGTTTCAATACAAACTTAGGTACTCATATGGGACACCTTAGGTTTGTCAAACTTTTTGGTAGGAATAATCAATATGAAAATACAGAAAAAGGTATGTTTTATTGCGTTACTTTTCTTAATTTGTCAAATAGTGATCAAGGGGTTCCCATGAACCCTAAGAGAATAAAGGTCATTCCTGAGTGGCCCACTCCACCAAGTATAAGCAAAATTTGGGGCTTCCATGACTTAACAAACTTTTACAAAAGGTTTGTCCCATATTTTTCTATACTTGTAGCACCACTCATTGAGTTGGTGAGAAACCTTGTTCCTTCATGGGAAGATGCCCAGGAAATGGGTTTTCAGACCTTACCTTACTTCAACATACCAAACACCACTAATATATATGTTTTTTTTCTTTTTACAGGTGTTGAGGGAAGGAGCCCAGAGTATGAAGAACCTCGGGATTTGAGGTCAAATCCTTTCCAAGGTGGAGGGAATGATGCAATCCTATCCCGCAAGGGCATTGGCTAGAAGACTCCAAGTAGATTGGGCTAGAGATCCAAGGAAAGGCCCTAGGGTTCTCATGAGCCTTAGGGTAGATTTCGAGCCCATGGGCTAAGTATGAGCCCGCTTATCTTTGTAAATATTAGAATAGGTTATTCCTTCGTCTAGGCCTTGTATTTTGGCCATTCTAGTAGTATAGGGTTTTAGCCTTGTATTTCGGGGCATTTTGAGTTGTCTTTGTAATAAGGACTTTTTTTTGTTATTTTCATGTTTTTTGTCATGGGGGTGAGCTTAGCTATTATAGGGGGTGTGTAGCTAAGCTCTAGCTTCTCATCTCAAGGAGGTGAGCTTAGCTATTATAGAGGTATGTGTAGCTAAGCTCTAGCTTCTTAAGGAATCTTCTTAAGGAAGCTTCTCAAGGAGGTGAGCTTAGTTATGAGAGGGGTGTGTGTAGCTAAGCTCTAGCTTCTCAAGGAAGTTTTCTCAAAGAAGCTTCTCAAGGAAGTTTTCTCAAGAAAGCTTCTCAAGGAAGCTACCTAGTCTATAAATAGAAGCATGTGTAACACTTGTTGTAACTTTGATGAATGAGAGTCTTGTGAGACATACTTCAAAGTTCCACTTCTCTCCCTCTTTTATTCCTTCAATTTCGTGCTCCCCCCTCTTTCTTTCCCTCCCTTTTTCTTTTCCTCCATTGAAGCATCCTTCCAAGCTTCTTATCCAAGGCTCATCTTGGTGGTGAAGCTCCTTCCTCCATGGCTTATTCCATAATGGATGGCGCCTCCTCTCACCTCTTTTCCTTTGTCTTCCGCTGCATCTCCATGGTGGAAAATCACCATTAAAGGACCCCATTGAAGCTCAAAGATCCAGCCTCCATAGAAGCCCCACAAGCAAGCTTCCATCAAAGTACCTCAAACCGAGCTTTTTAATTCATTCTATGTACCCGTGGTGGTCCACATTTTGTTTCATGTATTTTTATTCTCATTTTCATTCGCTTTTTATACCCCCTTTTGACGTGCTTAAGCCATTTATTTAAATCATTTCTCGCCTAATCTAAAAATAAAATAAATTTCCACCGATCGTTTGAATTGTATCATCCGTTAATTTCGGTTAAAATGAATTCCGACCGTTCGGTCATGCTGTAACCACGTTGGAAATCAAAAAAGAGGTAAAATAATAATATAATAATCAAAAATCCCTTTTAGTAAAATAAAGCGAAAAAATCAATCAGACGTTTTCTCTTTGGGATTTCTCATTCTTAATTGAATTGACTAATAACTAAAGTGAAACCAAGGCTAAAAATCAATTCGCCTAGTCAAGCTCGTCCACAAAAATAGGGTTTTGGAAAGTTTATCATTTCAATTTCTTACCAAGTAAATGAATCATTTTTAAGGTCCAACGCCTTAAAATGATCACCTTTCAAGTAAAAAGAATCACTTGATTCACGCATAAGAAAGAACAACGTAGGTCTGATTTCCTCTTCGATGGAGGGTTCGTAGGAGCAAAAGCTCCGCTTTTGTCGACCTCAAAAAATAAAAAGAACTAAAAGTTAAGATAACACAATTTCTACAATTCTAAAAAATAGGTTGTTGTCCTTTGAGACAAACGTGAGAGGTGCTAATACCTTCCTTAAGCGTAAATACAACTCTCGAACTTAGAATTTTCATTTTGACCGGTTTCCTTCGGTTTTTTCGACATTTTCCACAAATAAACGTTGGTGGCGACTCCGCGCATCGTTCCTCCTTTGGAAAGCGCACCCGTGAGCCTCGCCTTCGCTCGCCCGCGAAGGGCACGTTGCGACAGGCCCTATTCAAGGAGAAATGGACGCACGAGGATATAGACAAATGGATTGTTTGTTTCAATGGGGCATCTAATGCTTTGGGCCATGGAGTAGGGGCAGTCCTTGTATCCTTAGATGATCAATGTATTCCTTTCATGGCCAGGCTAGGTTTCGATTGTACCAACAATATGGCCGAATATGAAGCGTGCGTCCTTGGGATTCAAGCGGCCATTGATTTTGACGTAAATCTACTCAAAGTGTATGGAGACTCGGCTTTGGTAATTCGCCAGTTGAGAGAAGAATGGGAAACTAGGGATCAAAAGTTGATACTCTATCAAACTCATATCTTGAAGTTAGCCGAATTCTTTGATGACATTTCTTTCCACCACATACCTCGGGAAGAGAACCAAATGGTCGATGCATTGGCCACCTTGGCATCCATGTTTCAACTTGCCCCACATGGGGATTTGCCGTACATTGAATTCAGATCTCGGGGCAAGCCGACACATTGTTATGCGATAGAGGAAGAGCGAGATGGGAAACCATGATATTTCGACATCAAGCAGTATGTCGAGAACAAAGAATATCCACCAGGGATTTCCGACAATGACAAAAGAACATTAAGGAGATTGGCTACTGGTTTCTTTGTGAGTGGTACCATCCTGTACAAACGAAACCACGACATGACCCTCCTGTGATGCGTAGATGCCAAAGAGGCGAACTACATGATTGAGGAAATCCACGGGGGTTCATTTGGGACACATGCCAATGGGCATGCTATGGCCAGGAAGATCCTTAGAGCAGGTTAATACTGGCTCACTATGGAAATCGATTGATGCGCCTATGTAAGGAAATGCCATAAATGTCAAGCGTACGCGGACAATGTCAATGTTCCGCCCCATCCTCTGAATGTCATGTCTACCCCTTGGCCTTTTTCCATGTAGGGGATAGATGTCATTGGGGCCATCAAACCCAGAGCTTCGAACGGTCATCGCTTCATTCTCATGGCGATAGATTATTTCACCAAATGGGTCGAAGCGGCTTCTTATACCAATGTCACGAGGAGTGTGGTGGTTAGATTCATAAAGAAGAAACTAATTTGTCGATACGGACTCCCTGGGAAGATCATTACTGAAAATGGCACCAATCTGAACAACAAAATGATGCAGGAAATGTGTGGGGATTTCAAGATCCAGCATCATAACTCCACCCCCTATCAGCCAAAGATGAACAGGCTTGTAGAGGTTGCAAATAAAAATATTAAGAAGATTATTCAGAAGATGACGGTGTCATACAAAGATTGGCATGAGATGTTGTCATTTGCCCTACATGGATATCGCACCTCGGTACGAACTTCTACTGTGGCAACACCGTATTCCTTGGTTTACGCAATGGAAGCAGTACTCCCATTTGAGGTAGAGGTTCCTTCCCAGAAGATACTAGCAGAATCGGGCCTAGAAGAATCAGAGTGGGCTCAAACACGCTACGACCAACTCAACCTTATTGAAGGTAAGCGTTTGACGGCCATGAGCCATGGGCGCCTGTATCAACAAAGGATAAAGAACGCGTTCGACAAGAAGGTACGCCCGCGCAAGTTCAATCAGGGGGACCTTGTCCTAAAAAAGATATCTCACGTTGTTAAAGATAATCGAGGGAAGTGGGCCCCGAATTACGAAGGACCTTTCGTTGTGAAAAGGGCTTTTTCTGGGGTGACTCTGGTGCTCACCAACATGGATGGCGAGGAGCTACCCTCGCCCGTGAACTCCGATGTCGTTAAGCGATATTAAGCTTGAAATCTGGGGCAATGGAGGAAACCGCTACATGTTCTTTTTATTTTTGTGTTTGTGTCATTTTGGCTTCCTCCAGGGATTCCTGTCCGCTGTAATTGTCTCGTCACAATTCTTTAAAAGAAGAGAACACGGGTCTGAGGTTTCAGTCCTCACTTTGGTTTTAAACCATGTGCAGTTTGTGATAACCTGAGCCCTTTCGCTCAGTTCATGTGGTGTCCTAAGCGCTTAATTAAAACTGAACCCAACCAGCTTTCACTAAGAAGATTATTCCATTTGAAAACATTCATGCATACGCATACGCATGCATAATTTGTGATAAACAGGGGCAGAATCGTCTTAGGCAACGGTCAGAGGTCGAGACAAGGTCAAAGGCAGAAACCAATCAAGGTAAGACGACGATGCGGTCACGATTTTCCGCGCATTGTTGTTTCCTACTTTCAGGTACTTAGGGATGGACGCAAGTAGAGGCTAGGGTCACGACCGATGGGTCGTTGTCCCTTGCCTAGCTCTGGACAAATGGAAAGCGTCGCTGCAAGGCAGCCTAGTATCCTTTAAATTTACAGTAATTACTGTTGTGTCTTTAAAGTAAATATTGGATATCTACCCTGAGTGGGTTCGAGTAAGCAAATGCTGCCCGTAGAAGGCCATACTTACGTCTCCCCTAAAAAAAATTGAGATAGTTGTTGCACCACAATATATGTATGCTATTGAACACTTGAACTTCAACTAGGGCTGACGTCAATCACTCTGAAATGAATTTTTGTGTTTTTAGTCAGTACCTTACGGAGTTGCTGGCAGAGCGTCAAAAGCTTTGGTCCCTTCATGCAAGTCCTTCCCGTATGCAGTCGTCTCTTAAATCAAGCAATTTTAAGAGTTTCTGGAATGCTGTCCAATCAAGGTTTTGGTGACTTTGACAGACTGCGGTGTAGAAGCCCTAGTCCTATGACTTCTTCAAACCTCATGTCAAGTGTCACTGGAATGGGATTGGGTGGATGGAATAGTCTTCAGTAGGAGTTAGCCCGATGGCCTAGATTGTGATGCGAGGAAATGGCTCCGAAAAAGCTTTCCGCAAAGAGATCTAGGAGGGACGCCGCGGCCGAAGGAACTAGCGCCGCTCTTGAGTTTGACAGCCATCGTTTCAAAAGCGCAGAGCACCAGCAGCGTTTCAAGGCCATCAAAGGATGGTCGTTCCACCGAGAGAGACGCGTCCAGCTTAGGGACGATGAGTACCCAAATTTTCAGGAAGAGATAGCTCGCTGGTGCTGGACGTCACTGGTCACTCCCATGGCTAAGTTTGACCCAGATATAGTCCAAGAATTTTATGCTAATGCTTGGCCCACAGAAGAGGGAGTGTGGGACATGCGATCATGGATGAGGGGTCAGTGGATTCCCTTCGATGCAGATGCCCTCAGCTAGTTCCTGGGTGACCCGCTAGTGTTAGAGGAGGGCCAGGAGTGCGAGTTTAGTCAGAGAAGGAACCGGGCCGATGGATTTGACGAGGAGGCCATTGCCCAGCTGTTATGCATACCGGGTCAGGATTTTGCCCGAACCGTTGCCGGGAGGCGGATGCGGATCATGCGCACCAGCATGACCACCTTGACTCAGATGTGGATGACGTTGCTGCTCAACAACGTCCTACCCAGCGATCATAACTCCGACCTCCCTTTGCCGAAGTGTCAGCTGGTGTATGCCATCCTGACACGAATGAGGGTTCATGTGGCTCAGTTGATCGCTGACGCCATTTATTTATTTGCAGGTATGCCACCTACCAGGCACCCGCTAGACCCGGATAAGTCTAACAGGGCCTTGGGGTTTCCAGCATTGATCACGGGTCTCTACCAGTCATTCGGGGTTCCCGTCACACCTAGTAAGGTGATTCGACCGCCGATCACCCAGGCCTTCATTGAGAAGTATTGCACGCCTAGACAGGCGCAGGGTGATGCACTGCAGGCCGCAGACGCACCGCCACCACCTCATCGGGCTGATCCAGCTGGGTCATTTGGCATGGAGCAGTATTTATAGCACTTGGTTCGCCAGCAAGCGGCCAACCACAGGGGGCAGGTGCAGATCCATGAGTGTCTCTACCAGCTCAGTCTCAGTCAGCGGAGCCAGGGTTTCGCTCCTTTTGTGTGACCTACTCCAGATCAGTTCAGGGCGGAGGTCGCATGGCCCGGAATTGGCCTGAGGCCCAGGTAGGGTAGGCGCCTGCAGAGGCTCCCGGTGATGCAGAGGAGGCCCACATGGATGAGGAGATGACAGATTTACTTGGTTTCTTAGGAGGGAGTGGAGCCACATGACCGAGGGATCCCCAGATTCATATTCTCTTTTAGGTTTCCGCTTTTATCTGATACATATTTTATTTTTTTATAACTTGAGGGACTAACGTTTGTTTTGTTTCTTTCGATTGTCTTTTGTTTTGTGCATACATGTTGTTTGGACTGTTGCGTTAGTGTTTACTTAGTTATTGTCGATAATGTTTGTTGAAATTTTGGAACCGTGTAGAGTTTTAATTTAGGAACGTCGTCCTAAAAATAAAATGAACAAAAATCATGATAACGCCAAGAATAGAAAAAAGAAAGAGGCGTTGTGAACAAATGTCATGTCTATATATAAAGAAAAGAAAAGAGTTTTTATATGTAAAAGAAAAAAAATGTGTGGAAAGATTTTGTGTGTGTGTAAATAATGCGTGAAAAGAAATTCTTGTGTGTGAGCAACGAGTGTATATAAAGAAATTTTTGTATAAACCACGAGTGTATGTTGAAAAAATGAAAAAGAAGTCTTTGAACATGAATATAGTTGTTATATAAACCGTGTTGATATAAAGAGAAAAGGTTTTTGATACGTGTGTATACAGAGTAAGTTTGTTGTGTATAGGAATGTAGGTGTACAAAGAAAAGCTTTCCTCAGAGATGGCGATGGATGTATGGTTTTTGCAAACATAAAAAAATGAAACAAAAAAGAAAAAGAAAGAAAGACCTCGAAGGTCGGCATGTTATGGTCATAGGAAGCATAAATCATTAGTAGAGAGCAAACATATCTTTTTGAAACAAGAGACTGACGCTAAGTTTATTTTCCAGAATAACCGAGATGAGAATGGATGGATTCATTGAACCGATGAAAGAACATAATTTGGAAATATTGGGTCTACTTGTGTAAATGCCAAGCCTTGGTATCACAATGCCATAAACTGGATGCTTAAGTACCCACCTAGCTGTAGCCATGACTAATTTTTCACGTTGTTCCCAAATCATCATTGTTACGCGTACCTCGTGGAAATAATATGGAAATTCAACCTGAGACCGACACCTTGACACACGAATTTGTTTTGGCCCAGATATCAAAATCGAGCTTGCACGATAAAAAGACCATGTTGAGACACAACCTTAAGATACTTTGAACCTTGGCCCGTGAAAAGAATCCTCATCCTTTCCCCCGGAGAAAAGGACGGCAGAATCTCCTCAAGGGAGAGCGAATAAAGAATACTAAAAACCCGAATTCCCAATCAAAGATCGGAAAGGAAGAAATGAAAAGAAAGAAAAGAAAAGGAAAAGAAGGATTCCTGATCGAAGATCAGAAGAAAGTAAAAAGAAAAAGATCGAAGGAAAAACAGAATAATTCCCGATCAATACAGGAAACCAGATAAGAGAATAGAAGATTTTCTGACTAGATAAATTTTCGGCAGGGTAAATGACTGCCGACAAAGGAAAACCCATTTTTAAAGTAGTTCTTCCTTTGGGATTGCCATTCAAAGTCGCTCTCAATTGGCAATATCCCGCCCAACATAAGCAAAGAGGAAAAAGACCGACACACCCAGCTTCCTCTCCAAAAACACTACCCTCGAGAAAATCCTATTGATCCGTGATCGTGCGTGTGATCTTTTGGTTCTATAGGAAATCATGTGCAAAATAAAGTCATGGTGCAGCTATGGTTTGGGATTAGGGTAAAACACTTGTCTGTGTGATTTTTTATACACTATGAGTGATTTTATTCCCAATTTCAGTTTGACCCGACGTTTCCCCTGAATGTTCATTTAAAAGCTAAATGTTGACATCCTACCCTTCATTTTCGGTTACAAGGAAAATTACTTTTGGCATGGGTATATTGTTTCTCTAAGATATGGTGCTCTCGCGAATGATTTATTTTTCCTTGGTAAAGCATGTTCGCCTTTTTGGTGAAAAAAAAAACTGGTGGACCATTCGGTCTTACCCTCAAATCTTATCTGGAGCCCTATGAATTGATTGTCATTCATGCATCCTCCACCATCGAGTCTGGAGCCCCATGAATTGATTGCCTAGCGCTGTTCGTCTATCCTCCACCCTCAAATCTTATCGGGAGCCCCATGAATTGATTGTCATTCATGCATCCTCCACCATCGAGTCTGGAGCCCCACGAATTGATTGTCTGGTGCTGTCCGTCTATCCTCCACCCTCAAATCTTATCCGGAGCCCCATGAATTGATTTTCATTCATGCATCCTCCACCATCGAGTTCGGAGCCCCACGAATTGATTGCATAGCGCTGTTCGTCTATCCTCCACCCTCAAATCTTATCCGGAGCCCCATGAATTGATTGTCATTCATGCATCCTCCACCATCGAGTCTAGAGCCCCACGAATTGATTGCCTAGCGTTGTTCGTCAATCCTCCACCCTCAAATCTTATCTGGAGCCCCATGAATTGATTGTCATTCATGCATCCTCCACCATCGAGTTCGGAGCTTCACGAATTGATTGTCTGGCACTGTTCGTGTATCCTCCACCATCCTATTCGGAGCCCCATGAATTGATTGCCTAGCATTGTTCATGTGTCCTCCGTTATCAAGCACGGAGCCTCCGGTGACTGGAAAATATGTTTTTTTTGTTATTTTCCTAATCGGTTCCTTCGCCAAACATGTGTATACGTATATATTATGTTATTGGTGTCTTTTGTTTGTGTTTGTTTTGTGTTGTGCAGAGAAAGAAGAAAGAGAGACGAGAGTCGTCATAGACCAATCACGGAAAGGGCGAAGACGGACGAAATCAGTGTTTTATCTTTGCTTTCCTCTTATCTCCAATAGAAGGCAAGTAAAGAGGGGCAACTGTCACACCCTAATTTCGTCCGGGGACCATTGTTTGATGGCATGCAACCTTTGTTTCACCGCTTCGAGGTACTTGGCACCCTTTGTTGACCATTGTTTGATGGCATGTAACGTTACGGAAAAAGAATCACCAAAAAAGCAAAGGGGGTATAGTTAGTAAAAAAGGGGTGCAAATAGCAACCATGCCCACTTGGGCCTTCCAGGATGTTCCTCCAGAAGGCGGTTGCTTCTGGAGGAAGCAACCTGGCTCGCCTAGGCGAGCTGGGTGGTAAGCTCCTCCCCTATTTTCCTATAAATAGGGGGAGGAGTGGAGGAGAGAGGGGTTCAACCCTTCTGGTACTTCGTAATCACTTAAAATTAGTGAGGAAAATTGTTTCCGTGAAGAAAATCCAAGCCAAGGCGCTTCCGTAACATTTCCGTAACGTTTTCGTGGGTGATTTCGCGAAGATTTTCAACCGTTCTTCGTCGTTCGTTCTTCGTCGTTCTTTGGTCTTTAACCGGTAAGTTCCAGAAATCAAACTTTTCAATTCATTCTATGTACCCTTGGTGGTCCTCATTTGTTTCGTGTACTTTTATTCTCGTTTCATTTACTTTCCGTACCCCCTTTTGACGTGCTTTAGTCATTTACTTAAGTCATTTTCTCGCCTAATCAAAAAATAAAATAAATTTTCACCGATCGTTTGAATTGTAATATCCGTTAATTTCGTTTAAAATGAAATCCGACCATTCGGTCACCCCATAACCACGTTGGAAACCAAAGCCTTTCTTAATAATCAAAAATATCTTTTAGTAAAATAAACCAAAAAAATCAATCGGACGTTTCTCTTTGGGATTTCTCTTTCTTAATTGGATTGACTAATAATTAAAGTGAAACTAAGGCTAAAATCAACTCGCAAAGTCAAGTTCGTCCGCAAAAAATCACTAAAAAGGATTTTAAGGTTCGATACCTCAGTTTTTCTCGCCAAGTAAATATGGGTCATTTTAATGTCCAACTCCTTAAAAGGACCACCTTCCAAGTAAAAAGAATCGTTTGATTCGCCCTTTAGAAAGAACTACGTAGGTCTGATTTCCTCTTCGATGGAGGGTACGTAGGAGCAAGAGTCCCGCTTTTGTCGACCTCAAAAATAAAAAAGAAATAAAAATTTAGATACACAATTTCACACAATTCTAATTTAAGGCTGTTGTCCTTTGGGACAAACGTGAGAGGTGCTAATACCTTCCTCAAACGTAAATACAACTCCCAAATCTGGAATATTCTTCATGACCGGTTTCCTTCGGTTTTTCCGACGTTTTCCACAAATAAACGTTGGTGGCGACTCCGCGTATTTTCCTCCTTTGAAAGACGCACCCATGAGCCTCGTCTCGCTCGCCCGCAAAAGGGTAGATTGCGACAGGAAGGTCACAAGAAATATTCATAGATTGTGAAACAGCAAACAAACACACATGCTCATTAAGAAAATTTGAGACTAAACAAATGTCATGTTTTGCCAATGCAAATCATGTCTCAATATATGAATCTAGTGACACAAAACTTGCCTGTGGGCTAAAGTCCTACTCATTAGATTCATCATGCAACTTTACAATAAAACTATTAAATCATGTTCTTTTCCTTAATTTTTGTGGGTAAATTAAGAAATATAATCTAATATTTTATCCTAATTAACCATACAAATACAACAAAATGTTGGATCGAGTGACCTCAGAATAATTAAGAAGGGGGGGTTGAATTAATTATTCCTAAACTTTTACTAATTAAAAATTTATTCTTCTAAGGTTTTTACTAAATTTTTAAGAGAATAAGGAGTAGAAGAGAAATTTAACAGAAAGTAAAAGCGGAAATTAAATGCACAGCGGAAATTAAAAGAGTAGGGAAGAAGGAGACAAACACACAAGAGTTTTTATACTGGTTCGGCAACAACCCGTGCCTACATCCGGTCCCCAAGCGACCTGCGGTCCTTGAGATTTCTTTCAACCTTGTAAAAATCCTTTTACAAGCAAAGATCCACAAGGGATGTACCCTCTCTTGTTCTCTTTGAACCTAATGGATGTACCCTCCACTAGAACTGATCCACAAGAGATGTACCCTCTCTTGTTCTCAGTCAAACCCAAGTAGATGTATCCTCTACTTGTACCACAAAGGATGTACCCTCCAATGTGTTAAGACAAAGATCTCAGGCTGTTAAACCTTTGATACTTTGTGAATGGGGATACAAAAGAATTCTCAAGCTGTTAGTCCTTTGAACACTTTTGTATTAGGGAAAGGGAAGAATCAAAATAATTCTCAGACTCTGTCATTTTGAATTCTTTGACAAGGGAGAAGGGAGACACAAAAGAATTCAGGCGGTTAGTCCTTTGTTCTTTTGGAAAAGGGAGAAGAGAGACACAAAAAGAATTCAGGCGGTTAGTCCTTGATGAATTCTTTTCGGCAAAGGGAGAAGAAAATGAAAAGGATGAATAGCACAAGTTTTCAAGGTTTAAAAAACCAGAAAACTTTGGAAAGCTTTTGGCACAAAGAAGAAGAAGAAGTTCCAAGAGATTCAAGGCTTGTAAAGGATTGTATAAGATTGATTGGAAAAGTATATTGAAAAGCAAATCAAAGCCTTGCTTTTATAGACTCTTCATGTCTGACCAAGAGGACCATTTAGAAGAGTTATAACTTTTAGAAAAACTTAAAACCAATTTGAAAAAGTCAAAAACCTTTTGAAGAGTTACATCTTTTGATTTATTCAGAAACAATCACTGGTAATCGATTATCAAAGCAGTGTAATCGATTACACAAAGCTTTTGTGTGAAAGGATGTGACTCTTCACATTTGAATTTGAATTTCAACGTTCAAAGGCACTGGTAATCGATTACCAAAATATTGTAATCAATTACAGCTTTTTGAAATTAATTGGAACGTTGTAAATTCAGTTTGAAAACTTTTTCAAATCAATTTTGCTACTGGTAATCGATTACAATAATCTGGTAATCGATTACCAGAGAGTAAAAACTCTTTGGTAAACATGTTTTGAGAAAAACCATGTGCTATTCAATTTTTGAGAAAAACCTTTTCATACTTATCTTGATTAAGCCTTCTCTTGATTCTTGAATCTTGATCTCTTGAATCTTGATCTCTTGAATCTTGATCTCTTGAATCTTGAATTCAACTTTCCTCTTGAATCTTGAAGTATTCTTGATTCTATCTTGAATATCTTGAACTCATTCTTTGATTGACCTTTGAGCTTTTTGTCATCACCTTTGTCATCATCTTTTGTTATCATCTTTGTTATCATCAAAACATCTTTGAATCACTCTTGATTCACCATGAAGCTTTGCTTCTACACAAAATTCTTGTGGATAGATTTCATCACATTACATATGATTAATCACAATTAATATTTCTAATGTGATTATAAATTTAGCATATAATTTTACTCAATTAAAGATGTTGTGGCTACTCTCTAATTTAATAAAATTATATTAATCACTTAACATTCAAAAATAATCTTTGCATAACATACTTAATAATGCAAACGTGCTCAATATTAAATCATAAATATTACATATATACCAATTCAAAATAACATTGTACGTATATCCATTCAACATGTAATAAACTTTAAAGGATCAAATCCAATGCATACCAGTATTTAACATAATATTGCATGTTCAGCATAACTTAGAGACACACAATTTTAAATAATTTGCCCATAAATGATTTATCCTTTAGAAGTCATAAATATACATGAACTGCATCTAATAAACAAATAAATCACAATAGCTTAGTGGCAAACCGCATCAACCACTGGATCAAGTATGCTTTGTTTAATATTCTCCAAAATAATATTTATTAACAATTTCATATCAGCAACAAAAAAAAACGTTTAACACCCGCGAATCCGATTTCGAAAACCCACACCATTATATGCATTTTAGACACCTAAAAACACATTTTAAATCACAGAAAAATTAGAAAACTCATATCATTTCTAATTTTGATGTTATTTCGAATTAAAGAGGCTTAAAACATAACACTCATATACTCAGAAAATAAACTCCGTAAAAACATAATAGGAACGACCCGACAAGCAAGACAGAGGTACAAAAAGGCTCGGATACCAAATGTAAATTAAAGCAGGCACTGATCTAAACATGCAAATTAATTTAAATGGCATATTCAGATCAAACAACGGAAACTAAATATTATGAGCGTACCTTCAGTCATTGCAAATCGAGCGCGAAACGACGTATACACGAACCTAAAAGCAATTTTGTTCTTCCAGACCCTTATTTTTTTCTGAATAGAGAAGTGAGTTTGGTGATACAAAACTGAGAGCACCCCATCCTATTTATAGAGTCTGTCCATCACAGAGCTCAACCAACTTGTTATCAGAACGTGAGATAGAAGTTATCAGTACATGAGATAAAAAATGTGTACGTAATTTGTTATTGAAAGTGGTTGCAAATATGTTGTAAAGATATGGGTTAAACGTGGATGAAAAATGGACCAGATTCAGAAATAACAAAATTCCCAAAATAATGTAATGGGAATAAAATAAAATAGAACATGGAATGTGACCCTGAACGTGGGCCATTCCAACATTTAATTCTTATGCATTGTTTGTGTAAATAGTTTTATAAATCAACATTTATCAGATATGATAATCTAAAGTGGTAAGGAACTTTTACGATGTGAGTACATTCTAATTAAATCCTACAAATTATTAAACAATACATGCTGAAAAAGAGAAATCAAACCTAAATGCATCCAAGGATGTACATTGCAGAGTACTTGTGACCATGTATAACCATGTCAGCTATCATGGCAATGGGAATTGTCAAGGACATGCCCAATGTAGCAACCAAAGGAGCTGTCCAAACTATTGAAAGTGCCCTGTCACAATATTCATGGTACTTGTTGACATGAAATAGAAAATATTGTGTAATAATTAACTGTTATCTTATGATTACACTATGTGACAGAAGTTTTATGTGATTTAGTTGTAAAGTATTGTACATAACTACATACCCTTAAGGCATGAATGAAATATAATGTAACAGTTCTTATATGTTAACTTAACACTTATATATGTCATTTGTTCATTAGCATAATCCAGTTATAATCTTGTGTGGAATACAGTCAAAAAAATAATTCCCTCAAGCTTTTTCAATAAGCAGATGCTGTTCAACTTACCATATGTAATCTGAAATCACGTTTGACCAAATGCTATTTGCAATAACAATCTCCCAAGTGGACATTGAACTTGGAAATTTGAAATGGGGTTCAATTCCCACAACATTTAATGGCCATGCTGCATGGAAAATTGCAAGAACATTAGTTGAGAAGTTTGACAAAGAAACGAGGCAGGAAATTATTCTTAACTAAATATACCAATTTGCAATAACCAAGTTATCAATATTGCAATTAATTAATAGGAAAAAATCAGTGTTGTAAATATGCATTACACTAATGTGTTTATGTATATAACAATTGAACGAAAGAGAAAAGGAAGAAGTAAAAGAAAAAGAATTAAACAAGATCAGGGTTACATTATTAATAAAATTCCTAATCCTTATTTTTCAAAATACTCTAAAAATAAATCCATACCTAGCCACCAAAAGCCAAGAAGACTGTAGAGACCAATACAGCCAAAAAGCTTTTGCATGTCTACCTTGTCTCCTGATCCAGCAGAATTCCACTGCAATTAATTGACCAATGATATTGAAGTCATAATTTGAATTCAACATATGTTACATTCAATATGACATTAGCAATTGAATATTCATGCCTGTGAATAAGCCATAACATACTGCTGAGAGTAGAGCAAAAATGTCCCCCATGATAGAATGCTTGAGTCCTTGGTAAGAAGAACAGTTCCAAGTTCAGAAATAGAAAGAATGATGGCTGGAGAATATAAAGGGGAACATATATAGTATGTCCATGTAGAATCACTAGCCAAAAAAAGTGAAAAATCTTTAATACCACTTAAATATAAATTAAAATTTATTTCCTATTATCTCTGCCAGCCAACAATTTCAATCTTTTAACCTATTAGCAAGAGGGACAATGATTGAGACTGTAATCAAACACACTTGAGGATGGGTAAGTAAAAAAAATAATTACATATGAATATATGAACACCAAGTCACAAGGCAACAACCTTACCTTTATACTCCTCTTTGATGAACCAACAGAAAGAAAAATAATATATTGCTGATCTTACAACTGCAGTATTGCACTATTAGTACACTATGATTAAACTATAAGCTAAAAATCCTCACAGAAACTGAAAATCTTTCTTCTTCTGGGAATTAGCTGTTTGTGAACTTTAATAAAGCGGACTCAATAATTGCAGGGATGAAGCATTAGAGGAAAGAGCTTTTGCACCTTAACAAGAAATTTTCAACTTACATGCTAATATTCTCATCTGCTGCCGAAGTTTTCCCAACAGTTGTCATGGAAACACCAGCCATGCTGATTAAAACAGCTGCTATTTTGGTTATATTTACTGAGTCCTGTCCAAGAATGGCTCCAAAGAAAAGGGCAAAGAGACCTGACATGGAACTCAGAACCGCTATACTTGCAACACTGGTATTTGCAAGTGCCATGTTTGAAAAATACTGCATGATAACAATCATTTAGAAGTCTGTTACTTCACAGACACAAATGCAGAACATAATGTGCAGAACATCTTGAAAACTCATGGTCATGCATGAATCCATTTTTTTTTATTCTGCTAAATTTTTGGTGGGGATAGAAGGGTAAGGCAGGAAAGTAAACACATGTTCAAAGAATTAACAAATGTCTCAATAAACATTATCTAGATTTCATATCAAAACATGTTTTTGCCATTTCCTGTACAAATCTTTGAGTTCACGTACTTAATCCAAGGTCATACTATTCTATAGGTCCATGTTTTCATGTGAGGATCAGAAATTAAACTGACTCTAAGGCATAAAAAACCAAAAACTAGCATGCCTAAGATCAATTTGAAATCATACCTAAAGATCTGGCATGCGCCAATTAGGTTTAATACCATAGTTCCAAAGTTCATAACATTCAATCAATAATTTTTGTAATGGTTTTTTACAACACTATATCATTCCTGCAACAAGCAATACATTCAATCTAGAGTTTCTGGTAAAGAATGAGATTTAAATGAGATCTTGTTACCTCTTGTGCAAACCATGTTGGAGTGAGGTACAAGCCACACTTGGCAATTTTCCATGAACTACTTTCATAACTTTGTGCAAGCAAGGGACATTTATCTTCCTCTTTCTTGACCAAAGGCATACCTTCTTCTCTTTCTCTAATTTCTTCATCAGTAATCAAACTACTTTTTAGATTGGTCTCTGGCCCTCGGAAAACCCCATCGATTTTAAAAGGGACGTCAAGTCCAGTGGAAGTGCTAACTAATGTGTAGTCCTCGTGAAAGTTTCTAAACAAAATTCTCAGTAAGCTACATATCCACTTTCTGAATACTGAAATGGGCAAATAGATCACCATCACAGATACTCCAAAGTAAGTGAGTGCAAACGGCTGTTTATACTCTACAAAAATCCTCGGCAGTAAAGTATCATAAGCTTAGTATAACCAGTCTTACTGTATAGTCAAACTATCAAACTATTCAGATGTTAATAATGAAGCAATAACAAGTTTTAAGGAATAGAAGAACAATTAGAAAGGCATAAAATCAGAAGCCACACTATTACTAGTCCATTTTATTCTATTATAGACTATAGCCAATATCACATTTGTTATATAACTTTTTCTTTTCTTTGTTGTTCAATTTTTTATGAATTCAATTAAAACGCATGAATAACTCCTAGGAGTCAATCCTTTCCCTGAAACATTTATGACATATTATGATAAATAGGAACATTTAATTTTTGGAAAGAAACGTGTAAAATTGATATTAACATAAACCAATACAACTGAAAACAGATATCATAGATTAAAAAAAACAATAAATTGGTTGAAATGGTTAAGCTATTCAAGGATTGATGCAAATAGTTGCAACATTTTCTCTGCAAAAGGGAGTATATATCCTCTAATTCATATTGCTTGCAACAAAAACATATTAGTGCTTCTTTCAAGAGGCAATTCAAAGGAAGAAAGAAGGACTTGGGGGAAGAGAATATTACCATATGAAATTCAAGGTAGTGGTGTCATTTTGGAAAACCTTAACATTAAGCATTATATAATCACAATGAAAAGTGAAAATTCTTCCACCTGCATTTATCTCACATTGAAGCCCTAACAAGCAAAATCCAACCTTGCTTTGCATGTCAATTTCACAATTATATCAATAAGATATGGCTGAAGGCACAGACATGCAGTTCAATATATTACTAAAGTTCAGATTTTGTTTTCCAACCCTTCTCTTACAAAATAACAACATCTTCAAAACACAGCCAATGACACATGCAAAGTAGAATAACATAAAGAAAACAGCAGGAAAATAAGGGGAGGTAAGAAAGAAAAAAAAAATAGAAACATAAAAAACATTAATACAAACCTGAGTTATTTCTGCAGAGCTAACCCATATTAGGACAAAGGCTCCAATCAGTCCCAACCAGCATTGTACCTCCAACCCATTACAGAACTTCTCAAGTCCCTTAGACTAGTATGTGTATTTATATAAGCTGAGACTCATATTAGGACAAAGGCTCCAATCAGTCCCAACCAGCATTGTACCTCCAACCCATTACAGAACTTCTCAAGTCCCTTAGACTAGTATGTGTATTTATATAAGCTGAGACTCACTCTACTTTTGCTATAAAATCGGCATAGTCTTCTCTATGGCATTGACAAGCTCTGCATTAATTGGAAATAAATATAAGATTTGCATGCAATTTTAGTATATAAGGCTTTGGATGTTAATTTACCATATAAAGTAACCTGGTTTTTGTTAACTTCAGCCTTGAAGAGGCAAATGGGTGGTGTGTTATACAAGAAATTATTGGATGGTGCTTAACACCATTTTTTTTTAAAAAAAAATTGTTAAAAGATAAAAATGGTTTTAAATGTCTGTTTATGATCTTGGTTAATCTTCACGTGAAACCTAACTTAATTTTATTAATTCTTTTTCATAAATTAAGAAATTAGACTACCTGTCATTTTTTTTTTCTAAGAACAAGGTATTCCTACAATTAAAAGTCATAAAACTAATTCCAAAAAATAGAGTATCAGTGAAGAGACAATTCCTCTCCCTACAAACATTACTCTATCCATATAACCAGAAATTAAACCCCTAATATATGCTTAAAGTATTCAAATTATATCAGGCATCAGACATCGTGGGTTAATTAATTAGACTACATGTCAAGCCAAAATCATGATCTTGGACCATACACTAATTTCTTGTGTTATAGGGTCACGTGAGAAAGTACAACTTCTTGGTCTCAGAAATCAAAAGCTAGATCAAATTCACGGGCTAAAGGGTTGAAATTTCTTGTCTTTGGCGTTATCTTAAGCCTCATAAAGTGACAGGTGCCGTTGCAATTTTGTGCAAATGTTAGTTCCAAGTTATCGTGGCAATCAAGAGGCTTAAACATGTGTACATGACTCGTGGGATGGGCCAAAGAACACTTAGAAGATTCCCGAAAGATTCACTTACACACATACCATTCTACAAATGCATATAACGCTAGCTAGCTACCGTTTGCATTTAAATTGATGGATGAGAAATTGTCATGTTTTCAATTGTTGATCTCAGCAATAGCTTTATATTTTGTCACGTACGCAAGAATGTAGCTCTCACTCTCACATATTGCCTCGTACATAGCAATAGCAATATTTTCTTTCCTTTTTAGTTCATACTAATACTAATAACGTACGTGATATGTATAAAGCACCGATATAGCACCCTTTATGTGTTGATGAAATTTTAATGTGCACTGATTCAGCGCAATGTTCTTTAATTAATGCAAAGGACTAATGTTGATTGTTGAACCTTTACGGGCAAACACCCAAAAACAAATGAACAAAGGAATGATTCCAGTATTCCACACAGGATGGTGCCAGACACTAAAGAGAGGCAAATGGGTGGTGTGCTATACTATTAAGGGGAATATTAATAAATTCATTTGATTACAAATGCAATCATTTATCCCCTTTAAAATAGCAATAATAAATTATAGGTTAAATTATAATTTTAGTTTCTTTATAATTTTGAATTCATGATTTTGGTTCTTTATTTTTATATTGAAATGTTTAATTTTTTTATTTTTTTTAAATTAATAATTTTGATTATTTCATAAATTGACTGTTCAAAGTCAATGTTTGACTTTAATATGACATATTGATTCTAATTATAAAAAGCATCTTGAAAGGATTGAATCCATGACCGTTTATACCTTGACAAGACAATAAACTATGTCACTTGCCTTGCTTGGTTAATTTAAAAATAATATTTTCTATATATCATCATGTTTGGAGTTATTAATTCTTTTTCAATTATAAAAATTTATAAATTAAAACAAAATTATTTAATATATATATTTTTTACTTTTATTTTATATCATTTTACATTTTTTGAATAGTTTACATGCTTTAATTTAAATTTTACCAATTTTTAATTTCTTTTCATAAACTAATATGTAAATTATTTACATAAACTAATTTATATAATTTCTACCAATTTTTAAATTGATTTTAATATATAAATTATTTTTACTAAAATTATATAAAACAATATAATTGCCTCAGTTAATATGAAATTAGTTTATGTAATTTACATAAATTTATTTTCATATGTAAATTATTTTTATTATAATTATATAAATTAATAAAATTTAATATTTTTTTTTTTTAGAAAACTTGCATGTTAATATTTTTTAATTATAAAAATCATTTAATAAATAATTTTTCAAATTATACAAATCAAGGAAGTTACATAAATTAGTATGTAAATTATATATATATGTATATATATATTATTTTATGTAATTATACTAATTATGTAAATATATTTTAATAAATAAATTATACAATTTTTTATTCTAATTAAAAAAATATTAGTATTTAATTTTGTAGATTATTTAAATAGGGGACCAAAAGTGAGTTCTAGATTTATATTAATAAATTATGGAACTAATTTACATATTTATTTATGAAATTCAATTAAAAATTGGTAAAATAAAAATAAAAACGAGCAAACTATTCAAAATAAAAATATGGAAAATGATATAAAATAAAATAAAAAATAATTATATATTAAATAAGTTTTTTTTAATTCATAAAATTTTATAATTAAAAAAATAAATTAATAACTCTTGACGTAATAATACCTAGAAAATAATTTTTGTAAATTAATCAAGCAAAGCTAGTGGTATAATGGTTTATTACCTTGTCATTGTCTAACATGTTTTGGGTTTAATTCCTAGCATTGTTATTATGTCTACAATGAAGACTATAAAAAAGGAAATTAAATATTATCTAAAATGGAAAATAATATATAATTATATTTAAAACAGACTATAAAAAGAAATAAAATATTTTACAAAAATGGCAAAAAGTAAAGGACACTTAAATGAATTATATTAACATCTAAACCCCAATATTAAAATATTTTATATTATATTATATTATATATATATATATATATAATTCTAATCTTTTAAATTCTTTTTAATAGAAGGTAAGTAAATTTAGTTTCGCTATATTCTTTTTCTATTTATAACTTTAAATTTTTTACCATTTTATTTAAATTTTTCACAAATTGAATTGCTTTGATTACTCTAAATTTTAATTCCTTTCACTCAAAACTTATTTTCCAAAACATGAATTTCACTAAAAAGAAAAAATCTCAAAATTTTCCTCTTTAAAACCTAATATCACATCATATAACATTTATCAAATTTTATCAAATGTTTCTTTTTTTTTTTAACGTTTAAAATAATTTTATATCTTTAGTCATTGATAATTGTCATTTCTACCTACATTTTATAGTAATTTAAGAATAATTATGTGATGTTTTTTTTTTAATGGTTGAGGTTTGTTTGTGATCATTTTTAGTTAAGTTTGAATAGAAGCTTGGTTTCTTTAGGATCTTTAGTTTGTACCTTTTACACATGATCTTTGGGTTACTTGCTTATGTTTTGTAGGAACTTTGTTGAAGATAGGATCATGGAAATGAGGGTTCACAATTAGCTACGTTAGGAGAATTGTGAAAGTCTTGATGCTAAGAAAAAAAGAAGTGATTCATCCTAAAGATATTAGAAAGGATTACATGGAGTGTGACCCTAATTACCCCCATGATTAAAAGGTAAACAAATTGAATTTCAACAGTCAGAATAATAGTTCATGGGGGACATGAACCTGGTCACACCCATAACTACGACATGAGAGATTAATATTTCAATTTTTATTCTTTTGTTTATTGGACTTGATATCTAGCTCATATCTTTAAATAAGGATTTTTTGTTCTAGTCTAGGGTTCCACACTTTTGAGAGTTTAGAGAGATAAAGAAATTAGAGATGTTCTTGATGACTTTGGATGCATAGGGATTCGTTCTCCACCATTGTTTTTTCATCAAGTTCTTCTTCCTTCATGGCTACTAAATCTCCTCTTTCATTGGAGTTTAATGTAATTGGTCCTACTTTCATGTAATTCCTAAATTGTTTCTATTTAATAAAGCATTGTTATTGTTCTTCTTCCATTTTTAATGTTTGTTTTTTGCTTGATCAATCTATTTACATGATTCTATGATTCCAATTGTAATTGGAAAATTCCGTTGTATTGCGAATTGAAAAAGACAACTAATTTTCTTTATGCTTAAGATAGGGTAAAGAGAATTAGTCATCAATATAAACCTTTTTTTCTTAATGCAAATTATTTGGTTATGTTAATTCAAGTAGCATAATCAAGAGATTTATGTCTTCTCACTTAAAGAATTAAGGTTGGGATAAAATTGTGAGGTGATGATAACATAAACTTAATTGAACATGAATACATAGTGATTGCATGTTAAGAAGTTCAATGAAATTAAACCTTGACCCTTTTGTGGACTTTAAACATTCTTTTGCATTTTATTTCTCTCACCCAGTGCTAACTATCTTTCAAGTGTGTGCACGTCAAGTACCATTGGTACAAGGAGCAAAACAAAACCTGTAGATCTTTGTTTCATTCAAGAAATTGAGACGATTGCTCGACGACTTAGTGGTCTAACCAAATGAGCAAAACAAGTGCAACAATTGACACTAACGAGGGAATCTCCAACCCTACTTCAGAATATTCTTCTAGTACATATGAGGAAGTAGAAGAAGCATCACTTGTTAGGAGAACTCTTGCGGACCATGACACTGATAATGGTTCACGAGTATACTTCAACATTGCTAGACCAAGGAGCAACAACCACACAACAAAGGCTAAAGTTAGGCCTAATCACTTTCCTTGCCCAACATGCATTTCCTAGCTTAGCTAATGAAGACCCATACAACCATCTGGCCACATTTTATGATCAATGTGGTACAACAGGGGTGACCCAAACTGAAGAGGAGAATCTCTATATGATGGTTTTCCATTTTTCCGTCATAGGAGATAATGCCTTGAAGTGACTCAATACTCATCCATCTCAGAGCCTTATCACTTGGAGTGACATTGGAAACAAGTTTTTAGACTGTTTCTTCCAAGAGGAAAAAAGAAACCAGGCTAAGACAAATATATTGAGCTTCCATCAGAAAAGTGATGAACCATTGTGTGAAGCTTGTGAGAGGTACAAGACTTTCTGGATGAATTGCCCCAGTCATGATATTAACAAGGTCGATCAATTATACATCTTCCTTGGAGGTTTGAAGGGCAAACAAAGGTGATGTTTGATGCTGTAGCTAGTGGAGGAATAATTACAAATAAGACACTCGAAGAGGCAGCAGAGTTGATTGAGAACATAACAAATGTATAATTGACCAACCTCATCAATACCATGATTGGGGCAATTCATCAAGAGTATCTTGTACCTCTCAAGCTTCACACAATGGTTCATTTTTCTGACAAAAGCTCAATATATATTTGTCTTAGCTTGACTTCTTTTTGCCTCTGGGAAGAAATAGTCTAAAAACTTGCTTTCAATGTCACTCCAAGTGGTAAGACAGAGATAGACAAGTATTGAGCCACTTCAAGGCATCTCCTATGAGAGAAAAACCAAAAACCCTCTTATAGAGATTCTCCTCTTCAGTCTGGGTCACTCCTATTGTACCACATAGATCATAAAATGTGGCCAGATGGTTGAATGGGTCTTCATTAGCTAAGCTAGCAAATGCATGTTGGCCAAGGAGAGTGATTAGGTCTGACGTAGCCTCTGTTGTGCAGTTGTTGTTCCTTGGTCTAGCAATGTTGAAGTATACTTGCAGACCAGTAATAGTGACGCGGTCCGCAAGAGTTCTCCTAACAAATGATGCTTCTTCCATCTCTTCCTCCTATGTACAATAAGTTAATGACAAAGGTTTCAAACTGAACCCTTGCCTGTCCTGTAAAGAGATGCTGCATGCAAGTTTCTGTTCAGTATTTCATAGTAATGTTACTAAAATAAAGATGTTTCTCTAACATGAACACAAGTGATAATCAAGAAACATTCAAAACTATATCTATTTAAAATTTTCAAATGAGCATCTGAAAAATAATGATGGATGAAAATACAAGAATTTTTGCTAGTGATACATCATCGCTTCCTTGTACATTTTTCTCAGAAATAGTGTTGCAAAAAATACCCTCAGTCTGTGTCAGTTAAGCTGTACATGAATACTCTGGTAGGTAGCTTCTTTGCCTAACAAGCTCGTGAAGGTCATGAACAATCTTGAACACAGCATCTGGCCTTGCTAGCCTCAATGCATTTTGTGACATTTGTTGTAGCTCGTAAGCTTTTGGACCAAACCACTCGGCAACAATTTTTGCTATATCCTTGGGGGATTTTGAGAACTTCCCACATCCATTTTCAACTACATAGGGGACATTGCCAGCTTCCTGTAAAGAAAGGAACTGCTTTAAGTACACCATTTTTTTTAATTAAATGTAGGGGAAGGTTGAACTCTGATTCAAAGTAAGAAATGGATTCCACCAAAGTATAATAGAATGTTTGGTTTAGCGTTAGATGAAGAGGATTCATGTCAACCTAGAAGCAAAAGACTCTAGCTTCTATGTTTTTCTAAATTTTTTACATGGAAATCTCAACATACACATCCCAGATGTGTACACAAACACGCACTTACATAATTTCTACTACCCCTAAACTAGCTATCAAAAGAAGATTTGCTAACATACATACACTACTATTTTAGGAGTATTTTAGCATATTATAACTTCGATTTTCTTAAAATAGATTAATGTGTTACTATTTAAACTAGAAAATAAGTTGATGTATGTTAGCAAATTTCTATATTAAAAGTATGCATAGATAGAACAATTTAAACAAAACACTTTTGAGAAAGATTCCTTCCATCTCTTTATTTATGTCAACTTAGCTACTAGTTTCTAATAGGTAAAATAACGAACTATCAAATTTACTCCATGTACACAATTGAATCAGCAGGATTTTGCAAAAATCACACAAGGTTGAGAAATTATAGCCATGATCAAAATACCTGCCCAGCAATGTAATCATTCAGAATAATAGGGAGGCCTCGGATCTGGGCCTCTGCTATTGTCCCTGGGCCCGCCTACAAAAGGGAAAAACCCATCAACTGCTGTCATAATGAGGTAAAAAAAACTTAGTCAGGATTGTGGGATCAAACCTTCGTAATTATGCAATCACAAGCTCCCATGCATTCCTCCATTTTGGTAACAAATCCTTTGACCTAAATATGGGTAAAAATAAAACAATTCAGGGGCTACCATGGAGATACATACAATGCTGAATCACTAATTGCTATGCTCATCATCGAATTGAAGCATCGCTGTCCCCAAACAAAATACTTAATATGGAAGCTCAAAACCCGAAAATTCTACCTCATCTCATGAAAAGAAAAACTAATACTACCCCTACGTATAAGACCCTTTTAACCAATTCACAATAATTAAGAAATTTTATCCCTTGTTCTCAACCAATGTTTAATATGCAATATTGTTACCAGTTTGGCCCTGGTTCAATCAGGGTTGAACCAATGAACTGTAAACCATTATCTTCACTAGTTCAATGACCATTCTGGTTTTAAAAACATTGCATAAGAGAAATCTGATACTAAGACTAGATACCTAGTTCATCATGTAAGAGAACCTCCACACACTAGCAAAACTGCAAAAGTCAATCATCATGGACAGCTAACAAACTTAAAATTTAAGCATATGCAGGAAAAAAAACAGAGAGAAAGTGCAACACTGACAAACAATGCAATTAATATCCGATTCAAAAAACATTAACAAGGTTCTGGAAATTTTTTAAGGGTAACAATACCTGCACAGGAACCTTCCAATTAATAGAACTCAGTTTATTAGCAAGTTTCTTATTACGACCACAGATCACAAGGATCTGACCTACGGGAGCCCCAATATTCTCGTCATATAATGAATCTCCAAGTGCCCGAGCAGTAGCCTCAATGGGCCCCATACCTTCACCTCCCCCCATCAATAATACAGCAGGAAGATCCTCATCCATTCCTAATTCTCTCCTTAGTTCATCCTACAGCATAAATTCAAACAATCCACTGACATTTGTTTGGGAATAATATATATAGCACATCATGTTGTATTCCAATTCCAGAATTGTAAGTAAATTTGCGAATAAATTCAAGTAATGGCTATAAGAATATTACATACCTTTGGCTGGACAGGCTTAACAAAGGAAGGTCGGACAGGTAGACCAAAAATCTTTATTTGAGATTGCTGCAGTCCAGCTTTCAATGCCCTTTGCGCAACATCTGTTGTAGGACAATAGCATCTAGTTACAAGCTTATGAAACCTACAGAAAACAAGAAATAAGATGTCAAAATAAGACAATTGTATGATTTTCGAAAAGGAAATTAAAAAAAAAAAAAAAAAAACTAACCATGTTGGATGGCATGTGCTTAAATCTGTGATAACTGTAGTAAAAACAATCTTCTTTAAAAGACCCTTTGACCTTAAAATTCGAAGTGGAACGTGCTGCATCAGTGGATGCACACTGATTATTATATCTGGCTGATATTTCATTAGGCCTTTGGCAACCTCGCTGTAAAAAGAGAAAAGATATTTTAACTATGACATGTGATGTTACATTGTATTTGAGAAGAGATACGCATGCACAAGAAAGTATTTTCTGAACCATGGAATGCAGAAAAAGTCAATAAATTTTGTCTAATATTAACACAATGCACAACAAACATTGCTAGCTGCCATCAGAGGGCAATTGTTGCAGAATATTAACAATTTTACATTTTTAGATCATAAATATCAAATACGAATCACACTGAAATACTACCAAATTACCATGCTATCCTTTTTATTTTAAGAAATAAAGTAATATAAAATTATGCTTTAACTCATTTTTCTATATATAGAAACAGAAATACATTTGCCAAATATAAGCAAAAAAAATATTCCCACAACTAGAAACCCAGTCCATAAAAATAATGAAACTATTCTGATATAACTTATATCTTTAATGATCAAAAGAAAACTTCCAACTAGAAAGACAGGGAGAATGCTATAGCAGTATATGCCTGGAGCATAGACTATCACTATTTGTCAAAAAATAAGAGCAGGCAACCAGATCCTCACCGAGCTATGAAAGTTCCAGTTGCAGCAAAATTAGACTGATGCACTACACGTGGGGCAGTTCCATAGTAGGTCATCTTCCACAACGGCCCATGTTTCACCAGAAAACTATAGCTCCTGGGAAGTTGGTTGAATGGCCAAGGCGTGTGATCAGCCCACAAATCAGTAACGAAAACCTGTACCATGAACTCCAAACTGATAACACAACCCAACAAAAAGAAACACACACAACCACACACCCATTCATTTGATTCCCTATAACTTCTGATCACCTTAAACAAGCAAATATCCAATCCAGTCTTAAAATTATCATCATTAACTTTAAATTAGGGGGTGCTTGGAAGAGCTTGAAGACAACTTATTTGAGATTATGAAAATGACATGACTCAAACTCTATTATTTTGTTCGAGACCACAGGTATCTTCCACAGGAGGAAGTCCTACTTGAGCCAGGTAGAATCACTATAAATGGAAAAATTCTTCTTCCGAGTATTTGACACAGTTGCGTATCCAGAGCTCGAATTAAGAACACTCGTTAAGCTAAAGAACAACCCGTATCAGTTGATTCACATGGTTGGTAATCATATAAGCTCTTTTTATAACTTCCCGTAACAACCTTAGAAAAAGTAAATATCCAACCCATTCCTAAAATTATCATCATTAACTTACAATTTAGGGGGTATTTGGAAGAGCTTCTAGAACCCTTATCCGAGCTTATAAAAATGACATATAACTCATGAACTCTTGTTTTTTTGATCGAAATCACATGTATCCTCTGTGGGAGCAATCTTACTCGAGTCAGGTAGAATCATTGTAAGCAATCAAACTCTCTTTTCAAGTATTTAAATGAATTATATATCGTGACTCAAATTCGCGACTACTAGTCAAGTAAATCAATTGATTCATGAGAGCTCAGTGATACTCATATAAGCTCTGGTTAACTTATTTCAAGAATTTTTTTTAGTAAAATTAATCATCACTAATTTCCCCTACTTTTTTAATATATGTAAAAAAAATCTTCTATTATTCCCCTTACACAAAAAAGGGTTAAAAAAAAGAAGCAAAGCAAACCTGATAATCATCTCCAAATTCTTGATAGAAAGCAGCTTTGATAGCTTCAGCGGAAGCTCGATGCCCCCCACCAGTGTCACTCATCAAAATCAAAACTTTTTTAGGTTTCTCACCCTCCACACCATTCCCTCTAAACCCTTCATTCTCCACACCGCCACACTCATCCACTCTAACCCCATTCCCCTCGCCGTTCCCGTTACCATCAGCACCGTCACCACCGTCACCGACGCGAAGCGAGGCGAACCCAATCGGGATCTTCTCGCAATGAAACCTAACGGCTCTGTTGAAGTCGTTGAGAATGTTCCCGAACCTAACACTCGCTCCCCCAACCTTCCCCCCCAGAGAAACGCCGCGTTTCGCTGCTGCTGCTCCGGTTCTTGTGTTGCCGTTGAAGTGCAAGAAATTGGAGAGAAGGGTTTTGTTGTTGTCGGAACGGAAGGAATCGAAAGCGAAGCGGTTGACGTGGGACGCCAAATCGAGGAGCACGCTCGATTCTTGACTAACGCCGTTATTCATTGTTGTCGTTGTCTTTCTATCTCTCTTTGTTGTTGTTGTTAATTTGTTACTTACTAATGTTGTTGGTGTTGGAATTGGAAGAAGAACAACGTTAGTTCAGGGAACTTAAGGTGGGAGTGTTGTTGATGTATGGTGTGTGTAGGTTGGGTCATGTGGATTGGGTTTTGGGGCAACCGGGAAGGTGGTTTGTCACGTGACATGTGCCAATAGGGGACTGCCACGTCACGTGCGATGATCACAATGCAACCCCAACCTGTGCGGCAAGGCAAGGCAAGGCAAGGCAGGGTTTGAGGGTTGAAAACCCAACCCTGAGATGATGGTTAGCGCGGTACGAGGTTTCATGGAATTTTGTACGACCACCATTTATAGAGGCGCGCGTTTGTGGTCGGTTTGGTTGACTAATGGAGGTAATAACCACTTCCTTTACATATGAAATTGTTATGAGGCGCGTTTAAATACAAATAAAAGTAAAAATAATGGTCTTATTCTTTAACAAAAATACTTTTGCCTCAAGATTAATTTTCACCTAATTTTCAAACACACTCTAATGTGAGAGCAAGAAATTGAAGTTGTTCCATACTAACTTGTTATGAAGCATGTTTCTGGTGTGTGTTTAATTTGTAGTTGAAAAGGTGTTGGTGCATATTTCAATGCAAATTCAACTTATAAAAACAAAATTAATGTAGAAGTGAAGGTCTTAAGGTAAAATTATTTTTATCTCAAACATAATTTTGTAACTGAAAATCAAGCATTTTCTTATTTCTTATAGTGTACAAAAATTTTACACTATCATTATATAATTTTTTTTCTTATACAAAGAAAGCTGTTTTATCCGTAAAAAAAGTATCAATATGATAGATGACAAAAAGGAAAAAAATTAGTAATTATTTTTATCTTGTGCACACTAATATATATATATATATATATATATATATATATATATATTTAATAAAATTTTAAGTTTAAGTCTTGTAAATAAAAGAAATTATTAAAAAAAATTAAAAGTGGTCAATTAATTTTTTTAAAAGAGATTATTTTTAAATGATAAGATTGATACATATTCCATACTTATATATAACTTGGTTATCCAAAACTAAAATATAGATATGATATATTCTTTTCACTTTTCTCACATTGAGAGCATGTCTAGTTTCACATTTTTAGTTACCATTTTAACGCACATATCAAGTAGAAGTTAATACCCATAGCTTTTTCATTTTTACATACATGGCGTGGTGAGAGAATGTTGGATTTGTGTCAGTTTGAACCTATCTTCTTTTTTATTTTTTAGGTTGGAGAATTTTAACTTTTAAGTAAACATTTGTATTAAATGTACACTCTAGGATGGACACAGTAGTGGGAGATTAAAGTAAATTCATGAGAACTAATATTCGATTCTCAGCGTCGTCATTATATACCAATAAAATATGTATTGAATCACGTCATTTTTATTTTAATGCGGAAGTTTATGTGTGTTAGAGTTAAAAATAATAAAATATAGTGCTATTATTTGCTTCTCAAGAATGTGGATCACATATGACGTGATTCTATTCCGAACACACGTTATACTATTAGCTTCTTATTTTCAAGTTGGTTATCACATTTTTATTTATCAAATGTACTAAACACAAATTAAGTGAAATATTCATCACAAAGTCGACAACTAATCTTCCACAAAAAATATTATTGATCATTTTGAGTAACATTTTCTCTTTTAATCATTTTTTATATCAACTTACAAGACTCAATCCAAAATCTTATTTAAGAGATTTGTGTCTAATTTTATTTGGATCAAGGAATTTGTTTTGGTGTAATATACTTAATTTTATTGTAAATTGTAAAATATAAAATTTAAATTTTATTTATACTAACATTATGCCACTATCTTAATTAAACAAAATAATAAATTATGAGATGGTAAAAAAATTTTAAAATCAATCCCAAGATATGTAAATAGTAAAATTGGATCCCGAAAATATATATAGTGACAAATTGATTTATGAAAGATGAAAAATATTAAATTAGATCTTAAATATATAAAAAATGCGATAAATTAGTTCAACTGTTAAATTTGTGAGACCATTTTATCATATTAAATTTTAATATTTAAAGATTAATTTGACAATAAGTTGTATTTTTTTAAGACCAATTTAACATTAAAAATTTAGAAATCAATTTATCATTAAATTATTTGTAAGATTAATTTATTATACTTTTTGTACATTCAAAAATTAAATTTAAATTTTTTATTTTTCAGAAATTAATTTATGAACGTCTTACACATTCATAACCAAATTTGACTAATTATTCTAATTTAAAAGACTTTGTGATCCATTTTAAACAATAAAGTAAGGAATCTCTAAGTATTATATAATTTACATTTGTGTTGATGATGTAAAAACTTTAACACAACCAGCATATTTCAGTTAAATTGTAAAAAAAAACATCCCTGTTAATTTTTTTTTATTTTTGTAATTCTAATATACATGATATTAGTTTGTCGTTGACTTGGTACGCGCAGCTGGGGTAGACTTTACCAAATTACAAACTAAAAAAGTTAAAAAAAAAAAAATCTAAACTACACAGCCACAACCTTATAAGCACAGCTTCAACATTTGTTAAATGCAGTTAAAAGAAGAAAGAAAAAAGTTGAAAAGCTTCTTTATGATATAAAAGTCTATTTATTACTTTGTCAAATAAGGTCCGCAAAGTGTGACCATGGTCACCATACTAAATAATAACGGGAAAAAAAGAAGAAGAAAGCTCACTAGGAAAAAAGGGATGAGTAGCCAACACATGAATTGTTAATTACTATAGGATTTGAATATTAGTATATGTTATTATTCTTCACAACACCATGGGTGGTCATCTTTTGAATTTTCCGTCCAACCTAATAACACGTGTTTCTATTGCTCTTTCAATAGACTATACATGAAGTTTTGCCTGCCATTGCCATGTGTTTCGTATGCACTGTGCATAATGCGAGGGAATACCCGTTACTCATTGACTCATGATCCAATTGCCGGCCAATAGAACCTTTGGCATTGGAAGTTGAAACGTTCCATCATACTAAAATGTGAACCTTTGTGAGTTCACACCTTGCCACTCACCACCGAAAAATGTGAATAGCATGCACTTAGTATCAGGGATATATTCTCTGGTCATTGGCTTCTTAACTTGTAGCACTACTAGCACCCTATAGTCTATTGCGTGTGATTGTAACTTTCCATTTCCGTCCAATTTGTTTATAAACACTTGCTAAGATATATTAGTACAAGTATATGAGGTTAAATTTTTTAATTATTATAAGAAATGAAAATATTTAATTAACTATTCAAATTGTGGAATAATTTAACCCAAAGGGTTGACCTGCACTCATGTGTATAGAAATGATTTATTTAGTAAAAAAACTCGTATTCGATTCTCACTTGTGTAAAATTTCATTGGACTAGCGACTTCGTACAATTGAGTTAGCCTCATAACACACATTCTTACATGGTATTAGAACTCCAAAATCCAAAGCCTATGTAAAATCGTGACCTGCATTGCCACATTTTTTTTCCTTTCGTTGTGCGCCTATATTGCCAATAGCCCAAAATACCCACATTTTTTAGTTGCAACGTTAACATATTCAACCCAACCTTCATCTTAGTGGCAGAAACTACCTTAAATGGTCTCATGTCCAAACCTTTCTAAAAGGGGACAAATTGAATCATCTTATTGGAAAAGATGTCCCAAAACCCACAAAGAAGAACTTTGGTGCATGGGATGAAGTAGATGCACTTGTAATGTCGTGGTTGTGGAATTCCGTGGAGTAAGAAGTGAATGATGGTTTCATGTTCATGAAGACTGCCAAGGATGTGTGGGAGAGTTGTAAGCAAAATTATTTCAAGGTTGGTGATGTTGGTCAAATTTATATAATTAAGATAAAGATTACAACTACCAAACAAGAAGATCGATTCGTTGGTGAGTATGTCCAAAATCTACATAATCTATGGTTGGAGTTAGACCGTTATGAAAAGTTTGAAGCAAAGTGCACAAAAGATGCTAACTTACTCAAAAGTTATAAGGAGAAGGACATAACCTATAAGTTATTGATAGGACAAAACAATGAGTTCAATCCTGTAAGGATTCAAGTGCTAGGAAAAGAGTTACCCTCACTCAATGAAACCATGACTACCTTTCGGGTAAAAGAAGCATACAGATGAGTAATGATGGAATCTCAATCCCCTGAAAGTTCTTCTTTAGTTGCACAAGGCAAGGGAAAGAAGATTGATCAAGTACAAACCAATCAACATGGAGGTATAGCTCACAGGATGGAGATTGACAAAGGGGATAACAAGGATTCTCTGTAATGTATCTTTTGTAAGAAGGTAAGAAACATCTAAGATAGATGCTAGATGTTTCATAGTAAGTGTTGATGGATTGACAAGTGCACCAATTCGTCTCAAGTAGTAAAGTTAAAACGAAGTCTGAGTGTCAAATTCACAGGGACTTTGTTTGTACTTAAGTAGATGAATATTTTATTAATAAAAGAAGTTAAAGAAAATTGACTTGAAAAAGGTTATGAGAAAAACATTAATTTAAATTTGCATAAAATTAAATCAAACAAGAGAAGAAATTAAACAAGAATTTAAAATAATTAATTAAAGACAGAAAAATTAGAGAATCCAATAATATTGTAGAAGTAAATTTAGAAGATGAGAATGTTGAGAACTTAACCTACTAGAACTGCTCTTTGATATAATGTTAATGATTTTTCTTTATTTATAATTATTCTAATTTACACCTACATCTACTAGTATACTCTAACTTTGGTTCCCCGCAAAAAAGATGCTAATTTATCTATTGTCTCACCCAAATCCCTTTGCAGAGCTAAAATAGTAAATTGCATTAAGAATAGAGATATATAACATGCTAAACAAATATCAACCTATCCCTAGTGGTGACTTTATTTAGATACATTTTCTGAGTTCTGTTAGAAAATAATGTCTCCCAACACTACTCGTAAAACTTATCATGCAAATGGGTGATCAAACCACAAGCAATGATATTAAGCACAAGAAAAGATAATGCAAATGTAATATTCATAAATAGATAGAAAGAGAAATTACATCAAGAGTAGTTGGCTGTCAAGTTCCCAACAAAGGGGATTTATCCTCCCATAGTCATAGAAGGCTTTACAATTATAAAAAAGGAATATTTAGTGAAGGGGAATAAGATAAGAAAAGGGGATGAAAGGAATGAATGACTCCTAATGATTACTTCTCCTTCTTCTAGCCTTTTCCTTCTATAAGGAATTGTATTCTCTTAGAATTTTTGTGTGTTTTTCCTTCTTCTCTCTCCTTCTTTTATAAGTATAGATTAGTTTAGTTTTCACGTAACCTTTGGGCTTCTCGTGCTAAGCTCGCCTTTACTTTCCTTAATTAATCTATTTTTCTTAATTAGTCTACTTTCCTGAATTAGCCTACTTTCCTGAATTATCCTATTTTTTTGGGCTTTATTATACTCACTAAACATCATAAATTTATCACTTTTAATATTCTTTACACAAAAACTTAAATGATGTTAATTTAACAATTATTTGCTCAAAAAGGAAGAAAATAGGAGAGAGAAATTATAAATTTCTATATAATTTAACCCCAAAATATACTCATAATTAGCCGTTATCAGTAAACCTACAAATCAGAACCGGAATTGGACCACCAAAGGCACTCAACAAGGACTAGCATAGGCCTACTTGGCTCAGTCTGATCATAAGGCAATCGTTCCAAACCCTCTACCAATTTCAATACATAAGTTGTTAAAATTTTGAAGGAATTGCTATACAATTTAGTTAAATCCCCAAACACTAGCTCTTCCTTAGCATTCTTAGGTAAATCCCAAACCTAAGCTCTCGGTGTTCTACAAGCTACAACATAAGGGACATAGGTTGTTGATTCTAGAGCTATTTTGTCTCATATAAACCATGTCCAGTAGTTGAAAAATTGCAACTGCAAATGGGTTGTTTATTACAATTGTTGGAAAAGGAGATATTCTCCTAAGTCAAAATTTAATTTTGAGAGATGTCTTTCAAGTGCCTAAATTATCTACCAAACTTCTTTCTATTCATAAACTTATAATAGATTTGCAATGTTTAGTGACATTTTCTTCTACACTTTGCAAATTTCAGGATCAGGGAATGAGGAAGATTATTAGACCTGCTAGGATGAAAATGGGCTTTACCTTCTTGAGGAGGCTTACATGATATGTAGCACTAAGGATAAACTCCAATTGTCTTTAGTGTCATAGTCATTGCCTGCTCAAAATAAAGAAATCTGGTTGTAACACTTTTGATAAGGTCACCTTTCTTTTAGTACCTAAAAAATATATTTCCTAGTTTATTTAAAGGACTAGACATAGGAATGTTTCATTGTGACAATTGTGAATTTGCAAAACACAAACATGTTAGCTTTCCTAACAGTAATAAAAGAATGTTTTTTCCTTTTTCCCTAGTACATAGTGATGTTTGGTGTCCATCCAACATTCCAAATATATCTAGGGCTCATTAGTTTGTCATTTTTATTGATGATTGTACTTGGGTATCATGGGTGTATCTTCTAAAACAAAAAAGTGAAGTTAGTAAGATATTCAATTTTTTTTTCAAATGATAAGAAACCAGTTTGGTTTGTTAAACGATTTCATTCTGATAATGCCAAGGATTATTTTAACCAAACATTATCCTCATTCTTCATTAAGCATGGAATTATTCATGAATCATCATGTGTACACACCTCACAACAAAATGAGGGTGGATGAACGAAAATTTGGTCATTTTTTAGCTATTACCAAGGCATCCTTGTCCCACACTAATGTTCCAAAACAATGTTGGGGGGAGGTTGTTCTTACTGCTACCTACTTAATCAATTGTTTACCTATTCAAACACTTCAAAACAACAACCTTATTCAATTGTTCTCCAAGTTCTACCCTTACTCAAAATAGCCTTGATCCTAGGATCTTTGGGTGTATGTCTTTTATCCATGTTCACTCTCATTATCAAGGAAAACTTGATCCTCGAGTTGTTAAATGCATATATATCAGTTACTCTCCCTACTAAAAATGGATACAAGTGTTATCATCCTACCATAAAAAAATGTTTGTGTCTATTGATGTCACTTTTGTTGAAACTGAATGTTTCTTCTCTCAGCCTTATCTTTAGGGGGAGAACTCATGCATGGAAGATAAGGATGATTTGTTCAAGGATCTTTCTTTCACCCCCTCAAAGGATTCCAATGTACTTGAGTCAAGTCTTATACTCACTTCCTCTTATTCAAGTCCAAAGACAACTAAAACACAGACTTCAAGTGCTACTTGTCCACTACAAATTTACTCATGAAGGACAAAACCTATTATCCAACCTATGCAAGTTCCAAATTTTGAACTAATACCTGAAATTGATGGAACTGTTTTGAGAGAAAAGATTATACTCCATGATATTGAAATTGATGAGACTGTTTTTGAGGAGCAAAATATGCCCATTAATGTTGGGGATCTTCCGATTACAATAAGGAAGGGTACTAGAACATGTACACAAAGGATAGGGTACCCATTGTCTCACTTTATATCCTATGATAACCCAAAACTGTTAATGAAACACTGAATAACAAAAAGTGGAGAGAAGCTATGAAAGTTGAAATGGATGCACTAGAGAAAAATGGAACTTGGGAGTTGGTGGAACTTCCTAAAGAAAAGACACTTGTTGGTTGTAAATGGGTATTCACGTCAAATATAAGGCAAATGGGACACTCGAAAGGTATAAGGCAAGGTAAGTAGCTAAAGGGTATTCACAAACATATGGGATTGACTATTATTAGACTTTTTCTCTTGTTGCAAAAATGAGTATTTTTAGAATATTGTTATCTTTGGTAGCTAACTATGGATAGAATTTGCAACAATTTGATGTCAAGAATGCCTTCCTGCATGAAAACCTTGAAGAAGAAATTTATATGGAGGTTCCACTTGGGTTTAGCTTTAAGAAAGACACACTTTATTCATTAAGCATTCAACTTTAGAAGGAGTTATTGCATTAATTGTCTATGTTAATGACATAGTAGTAACAAGAAATGATAAAACAAAAATAGATACCCAAAAAGGTGTTTGTTAAAAGAGTTTGAGATTAAAGAGCAAGATAGATTAAAATACTTTCTTGGTGTTGAGGTGGCACATTCTCGTCACGGTATCTTCATCTCTCAACAAAGATATATGTTGGATTTATTATTTGAAACCGGTAGAGACTCCTATTAAGTAGAATCACAAACTTAGTGAATATGTTAAGGATGCAATTGTGGACAAAGAATCTTATCAAAAGCTGATTGGAAAATTGATTTATTTGTCCCATACTGCGGTACTTGAAAGGAACTCTTGGAAAAGGAGTTTTATTTACAAGAAAGGGAGGAAATGACTTTGGAGGCCTATACATATGCTAACTATGCAGGATCCATTAATGATAGAAAACCTATGATCATGACTTTCCCTAACAAAGAAGACCTTCTTGAAATTTGGAGGATTGAAGGAAATCCTATAATTCTTGTTGAACACCGGTTCAACATCAACATGCTAGAAGCAATGAGGGTTCCGTTCAGGGACAACCTACATCTGTGCAATATCATCAACTTCTTTACCAAAGATGAAGTTGTTGTTGCAGAGATGGTTAGGGAATTCTGGAGAAATGTGTTTGAAAAAGACCGCATTACCAGAATAATGCTTGGTATTCAGGTAACAATTGATGTTAGTCATGTTACCTCTATTGCTTAAGCGACTTGGTGTTTCAACCATGGAAAATGTGTGAAAATTAGATGGGAAAAGGACATTGACCCCAAACTTATCAAGGCCTTTCTCTACAAGCCTAGTGCTTCAGAAAAATTGGAGTTGACCAAGTTTTTTGACTAGGCACGAATCTACCAATAACTGTTTAACAAGGCTATTCTACATAAGGCTGGTTCGAAGGGAAACATCTTTTCTAAACACAAATTCGCTCTTTATCACATTATGATTGGGAAACTTTTCAATCTTATATTTTTGGTACTTCAGTATATGATTTCTTGCATGAAAAATCATAAGGAATTTTTTTTTCTACTTTGTTTGTAACATCCCATTTTTTTCGTAAATAAATTTAAAAAGATTTTTAGGATAAATAAATAAATAAATAAATATAGAGCAAATAATAGGCTGAGTACCCTAGGTATAAATAGCTATGTTAAGTCAGGTGCCTCATTTTGGCCTCATTTTCGTTTTTCCCCTTCTCCTCTCAAAACCTTTTCTTTTTCCCGCAGCCCTAAAAACCTGTCTCAAACAAATGATGATCCCAGACTCATTCACCGTTGGATCATCGTAAAATTTGAGTACCACGTTCGCAACACAATTCCGAACATTCTCACAATTGGGAATTTTAAAATCATATCTGAGCTTAGAGGAAAACCCTTCGCATTGTAGCCTTTATTTTCCCGTAGAAACACAAAACTGTTTCGGTAAAACTACAATCCAAGTTTCGTTAACCGTTGGATTTTCACGAAAATTGGATATGTTGTTTTAAATTCAATTGCGCACACTTTCACCGTTGGGATTTGCGAGATAATATTTGTGGAGGGAGAAAAGGGAATCGCATGAAGACTGTACAAGTGGAGGTTTCAATCTCTTCTTCGTCTCTCTGACATTTGGGAATTCTATCAGAGCAGAGTCGGAGGAATAACTGGAGGAATCTCAGGGAACCGATAGAGATGCTGCTATCGCTGGCTAAAGACACGTGAGTCTGCTCAGAGGTAAGGGATGAGTTATTCACAATTGGGGATTAGTGAGAACATGTGTAAGGATCCTCATGGATATCAATTGGAATGGGTTTTGAGGTATTTTTGCAATTTTCATTTTATCCTTTTAATTATTACAGTGAATTATATATGTTTGATGAATCAGTTGATGTCCCAATGAGAAATTGTTATGAAATTGATGTGTTTTTGTGTTGAGTGTGAACCCCTTAGAAAAATTAAGCTCTTTTTATTAACGTAAATTATATTTTAAATAATATTATTCAATGACTTATTTTATATAAATTATTGTCTTGTTCTAATTTTTCTATGATGATGATCAACATGTTATGTGTGTATAATTATTGTAATACTAGAATAATAACTTAAAGAAAATTGTAAGGTTAATGTCTAGTGGTAATTTCTTTTGATGTAATATTAAATTAATTGTTATAGAAATTCTTTGATAAAAAACAATGTAGTTTAATTTACTATATACCTATACATATATATGCTTTGTATCATGCAAATATTATTATTGTGTGATGTGTATGAGTTATAAGGTGTAATAAGTTATTATAATGGTATTATAATATTATAGTGAAGATTGAGTAGTACATAGTTGAATGTGCCAATTTGCGAGATACATGTAAAAATAAGATGATTGATGTGATATTATAAGATGTTAAATTGTGGGCATGATATTTGATTGTAAATAAGTGTGTGTGTTTGACACTTGATGTGACAATAATTATATTGTGAGTTATGAATTATACAATAACTCGACCAGTGTTATCTTGAGAAAAGCGTTGATGCACAATGTTTAAGAGAAAATGTAGGTTTCCTATTCAGGAACCAGTGTTAAATCGTAGCACAATGTGTTAAACGTGTTTGAAACACGAGTGTGAGGTCGGGGGTATTGTATAATTCATGAGCAGTGCTTATAAATGAAATATGTGATAAATTGTGGAATAATATGTTGCCTTGAGATTATAATATTGCTATTGATATTGAGTAAAAGTGTAAAGTAGAAAAGGTGTTGAATTGTGAGATACGTGAAAACATGTGATGGTGGATTGTGACATTATGAGATGTGAAATTGTGAATGAGTTTTGGTTGTAAATAAGTGTGTGATTAACTCTTGATGTGACATTATTTGTGTTGTAAGATGTGAATTGTACAATAACCCGACCAGTGTTATCTTGAGAAAAGTGTAAATGCGCAGTGTTAAAGAGAAAGTGTAGGTTTCCTATTTAGGAACCAGTGTTAAAGAGAAAGTGTAGATTTCCTATTTAGGAACCAGTGTTAAATTGTAGCCCAATATGTTATACGTGTTTAAAACACGAGTGTGAGGTCGTGGGTATTGTATAATTCACAAGTAGTGTCTGTGTGCTAAAATGCTTTTAGGGGTTAGACCTAAATCAGGAGGGAGAGGCCTTAACGGACTCTTCAGAGTGTAGGCCTTGGGGGTCACCGGGTTTGAGTGCTCCTTTAAGTCTATGCTGATCCCATATGGTTGGAGCATTCTCGCAAAACATCGTGACCCTGACTGGTCTCCCTATGATCTTACTTAGTGAGAGTGACCTGACAAACCCATTGTGTGGTGTGTCTTGTTATGTACTCCTAAGCGCCCTAGGGTGGTTTTTCACTGACATGGTACCACATTGCATATAGGCTTGAGTCTTAGCATAATTGTCTCATGCGCTTCCTAATTGATTATTATGAAATTGAGGTGTTATTATGTCTTGATCAGAGCGTGTGATTCTTGTGTAATGTGATTGATGATTGAAAAGTGTGATTGATGGATGAAAAGTGAACTTTGAATGACGAAGTGGTGGAATTACGTGTAAGTAAGTTTTATTTGGTTTATATGATATATATATATATATATATATATATATGTCTGGTTGTCTTGTTTCTCTATTAGTTAGGAATGTGATAACTCACTCCCGGTTTGTTGTTTGTGTTTGGATCCTGTGATGATCTTGAACTCTGTGTTCGGGGGAGCAGATGACTAGGTGAACTGCTTTAAGGAATATTGTGCTGAAGGACGTCGAGACTCAATGCTCTGATAGGATGTGACATTGGGGTATAGGGTTTTATATTAATTGTATGAAGTCTCAGACGACCTTGTTTGAGCCGATGACTTTATTATTTATTTGGACAAGTTTGAATATGATGTAGAAGAAAGTGATTGTGAACCGTTTATCCCTTTGAAAGGCTTGTATTTAAAAATGTTTTAAAAAAAAATACTTTTAATTAATATTTGAATTTTTATTCCTTTGTTAGTATATATGTGAGGGGTAGAGGGTGTCACATTTAGTGGTATCAGAGCCTGGTTGAACCTTTCGGCCAGTGTGTTATGTGCTTATCATATTTTGTTGTGCACTCTGTGTAGTTACTTATGACTAGTTTTGATGAACATGCTTGAATTATTAATTGTATTTTCCTTTGAATGATCAAATGAGACTTAATAAAAATACTTGTACGTGCCTTGCATCCTTAATGTTTGCTATACCATAAATTTACTGTTAAGTCATGAGTTATGAGACTGGCCATCTCTATAATTTATGAAGTGCGGTTCGACATTATGGCAAGCCGTTAGGTGATGCAAGAAGTCTTGATACTGATGGATAATGCCTTAATGAGCCCTTATCTTCCTACGTGTATGTTGTTAATAAACTTATTTCTATCTTGATGTGCAAACGCATGACTACTTAACTCCCTTTATTTTGTGCGTAGTCGTGAATGTAGTAGTTGAAGTTTTGATTCCTTAATACATCCTTATTAACTATTTAATTCTTACTTCTTATATGTATCTTGTATACTTATTATAAGAATCTTATAATTCTAGGTATGCTTGTAGTATGGTGTTTTGCCTTAATTGCATAGATAGTATGGTTGTTCGTGATTTCTTGTTCTTAGAAATGCTGATACTTTATAGTTCGAGGACTCGTATCGAGATATATTTCATATAGAATACTCCTTTGACTGCACCTTCTGATTCTAGTGCAAACTATTCTTTGTGTTGCATGCTTAAGTCAAGTAATTCGATTTCACTTGCAAACTTGAGTATAATTCATTGTCTGTGTTATGAGTCTACATCAAACAATTGGATTATTAATGTTTCTGTCACAATCAAATGATAGTTGATGTTTCCATATGTGTGTACACTGTGATTATGTTTTCGTTTCTAGAATTCATTTGGAATATCTGCTGCTGATTCTGGATGAGTGACCATTCTTGATTTAAAATTATTATCTCCTAATCAATCGAGTGTTCATCTTGTTACTAGTTGTTCATCTTCCAATCATGTCTTGTTAAACTGCTCGATTTGTTGTCGTGTGTTACTTCTGTCACGAATAGAGAAAGACTTCACCCTTGTTAATCACGTTAAGATGTTTCGAGGGGAAACACTTGAGTATGCATTATCCTTGTTACCCATAGATGAAAGTCAAACTTAGTAAGTCATGTACATGTGTTCCTTGAGGATATGCTTAGTTACCACCTAAGTACAAGATTGAGAATCTTATAAGTGTAATACCCATAGAAACTTGTAACCGTAGTTCATGGGAAATATCTAGTATAAAGTTGTTTGAGAATATAGTGTAGTTGGAAAAGTTATGAAGTATAGTTAAGAGGTTTAATGTGAAACCTTAAGAAAAGTGTAAGGTAGTTAGTAGCGTTAATTGTTAAGCATGGAAGGATTCAAGAATGAGTGTTCTTTTGTATGGTATGTAACCTAAAGGATTATCGATGATAGTTGTATGATTAGCAGAATAAATATTAGTTCTTTTTACCTTAATCTGGAAAAAGTTTGTGGATTCTTCAAAGAATACCTCTGTACCTATTATGGCCTCTATGTATACCTAGTCATGACCACTATGTGTTCGTTGAATGCGTGACAGGATCTCCCACCCTGAGTGTTATGGTTTCAATGATTAGTGTTTAGTTTGTTTCCAGTTAAGTTGAATTATGAGGTGTATCATAAAGTTGTTATAGACCCTTGGGAATCATGTTTCGTTCTAAGAGTTTTGTCATGCATTTTAGTTAGATGAGGATAACCCTTAGAGTATGTCACGTCTATGTGAGAGGTAACTTTAAATTCTTATTAGGCAGAAGTTGTTTTGAGATGAACAGAAACCTAAGACTAAGATGAAATGCCCTTAACTAGTAGCTGAACAAAAAGGTTATTTTAGGACTCATTAGATTAACCTTAATGTTTGTTAGAGATGACTCAAGTAAGTTTAAGTTTTTGAATGAGATCCTTGTAAGGAGTAAGCCATAAGTTCATAGAGAATTCGACCACTGTAAACCGTTGAGTGCTATCTTAGCCGCGTAGGTCCTTATTGGAGTAGTAAAATATTTGAAATAATTTTTAAGTTTAGAGGAGTGCTTGTAGGAGGACAAATAGTGATCGATGTTTTCTTGACAACTTAAGACTTATGAAAAGATTTATCCTATGTGTGATTTAGAATAGGTAACCATGGTGTTCACCATAATGTTTTGAGAGATATTACCGTTAGTTTGATACATTGTGAGGACCTTTGGAGTTGAATCCGAGATAAAAGAGATGGGTAAAATTCTCAAGAATCTTGTTGTGAGTTTAGTTTCAATCGTTAGAACTAGCTTAGTAGTTAGAGCTTGAGTAGGAAACCATTGATATAGCCGGTGTCCTAGTTATAGAGTTAGACATCGTAAACAACAGTTGAAACCTCAACTTCAAGTGCAAAGTTATAGGCTGACATGAGTATAAATGTGTGAAGATTACCTCAAGGTGAATAAACTTACAAAAGTGAGGAGTAATATGTATTGCTTATCTAATTAGCACCCAGTAAGTATCAGGTAGCAAACCTTAGAGTGAAATTGTTACAATTTCTTGAATCGTACCATGTCTGAAAAAAGAGTCGACCATGTGATCAGTCGCGTCTCTTTGTGTTTGTTGTTCGTTTCAAATTGTCATTAATGTCTCCTATGATATTATTCTACTCCAAATAGTATGTCATTCACATTCTATTATCATTGAGATGTTACTCTTGCGACACAACTTAACTCATGAAAAACTATCATTGAGGGAACGAGGATCACCAGATTTATCGTCAAGTGTAGAAGACTCTTATGATTGAAGTCACGGATAAGTGTTTCAACAGAGCACACAACTTGATATTGAGAACTGTATGAGTAATATCTTTTTCTCGATCTTTCGACAAAGTTTCGGGGACGAAACTTCTTTTAAGAGGGGGTGGAATTGTAACATCCCATTTTTTTCGTAAATAAATTTAAAAAGCTTTATAGGATAAATAAATAAATAAATAAATAAATATAGAGCAAATAATAGGCTGAGTACCTTAGGTATAAATAGCTATGTTAAGTCAGGTGCCTCATTTTGGCCTCATTTTCGTTTTTCCCTTTCTCCTCTCAAAACCCTTTCTTTTTCCCGCAGCCCACAAAACCTGTCTCAGAAAAACGATGATCCCGGACTCATTCACCGTTGGATCATCGTGAAATTTGAGTACCACGTTCGCAACACAATTCCGAACATTCTCACAATTGGGAATTTTAAAATCATATCTGAGCTTAGAGGAAAACCCTTCGCATTGTAGCCTTTATTTTCCCGTAGAAACCCAAAACTGTCTCGGTAAAACTACAATCCAAGTTTCGTTAACCGTTGGATTGTCACGAAAATTGGATATGCTGTTCGAAATTCAATTGTGCACTCTTTCACCGTTGGGATTTGCGAGATAATATTTGTGGAGGGAGAAAAGGGAATCGCATGAAGACTGTACAAGTGGAGGTTTCAATCTCTTCTCCGTCTCTCTGACGTTTGGGAATTCTATCAGAGCAAAGTCGGAGGAATAACTGGAGGAATCTCAAGGAACCGATAGAGATGCTGCTATCGTTGGCTAAAGACACGTGAGTCCGCTCAGAGGTAAGGGATGAGTTATTCACAATTGGGGATTAGTGAGAACATGTGTAGGGATCCTCAGGGATATCAATTGGAATGGGTTTTGAGGTATTTTTGCAACTTTCATTTTATCC